>NW_024803964.1:0-5087 GCF_019175285.1 Sceloporus undulatus | reverse complement strand
CCATTGCAGCTTCCCCTGCCATTTCCCTGTCACTGGCGGCAGATGCGAATCTGCCTGTGATTTCCAATAAATCGATTCATAAAAAAAACCAAAAAAAAAACCCACCACTTTGGAAGTGGTGTCAGGAAACCTCTGGTTTTTGGGTTTGACCCACATTTTCCTCTTTGAAATCGATCTGATAAGGATCAGGATTGATTTCAAATGGGAACTAGGGTCATTTACCTCGCATCCTGCTGCGATTTTTTTTGTAGTGGGAATGAGGCCCATATGTATTATATGTTCAGCATAGAAGTTAAACAGGGTAATAAAATGAGATGTTGCCTAACCCTCCTGCCATTTGGAAATCATTGTTTTTCCTTATTGTGGCCTGACAGTGGCTTCTTGCCCTAAACACAGGATCATGTTATGACACACCCATTTCTTGAAGAGTGAACTATATTACACATGGATCCATAGTGCATGACCCATTTTATGCTTACATAGATCATCAACAAGATCCTGGCTGATGTAATGTTTTATTACCGAAGCAATTTAAAAATATCTCAATAAAAAATACAGCATCCACCAGTTAAAAACACCTGCTGCAGTAAGATATTTGAAATATCCCTGTAAAGGAACAGTGTTTAATGTTATTTCATATTGATCTTTATGAAGTTAATGTTTGGTATATAGATTTCATCTCTTCACAAATACAAGGGGGTTGTAGAAAACAGAAAGTGAAAACAAAAGTGTATATATAAGTGAGCCAGGCCAAGCAGTGGGCTTGTGTTGGAACTGGAAGAGATCATGAAGTGGAAGTTGAGCTGATGCTGTGAAGAAAGAGCTAGAAGTGAAATCTGAGTTGAAGGAAAAATGGAGAAGGGGAAAGGCAGTTCAAAGAGGCAAGGAACCAAAGATAGGAATCTGAAGCAGAAAAATAGTCAGAGTGTGATATTTGATCTGTGGGAAAACAGTTTTGAAGGGAAAAACATCTTGCCAATTGTACTCTGCACAAAAAAGTTCTTGCCTGAGACCCAGGAGGAACATGTAACAGGAACATGTAAGATTTACATTCCTTTGTGGTTGCGTGTCTTTCAGTTGTTTCTGACTTATGATGATCCTAAGGTGAATTTATCATGTGGTTTTCTTGGCAAGATTTGTTCAGAGGAGGCATGCCATTAGCACATGTGACTTGCACAAGGATACCCAGTGGATGACAGAAATAGTTGTAAATATTCTGTTGTGTGCCTTCAAGTCTTTTGGTGACCCTAAGGCAACCTATCACTGGGTTTTCTGGAGCAATAGGGTGTGACTCACCTAAGGTCACCCAGTGGGTTTCCATGGCTGAGCAGGGGTATCCAACCCTGTTCTCAAGAGTCTTGGTCTGATGCTCAAACTACTACACCACTCTGACTCTCTTTCATTCCTTAGAGACTGATTTTATAGGCTTAGAAGAATCTATTTATTTATCATTTATTTTTCCTGTTACTCAGTTGGGACATGCTATACACAATTTATTTTTGAAGCATTTGGCAATATAAGTATACATGTCAACAAAAGAAAATGTTTTTATATATACATATTAGGCTAGTAGGCCAAAGAAGCTGCTATTATGATTTGCACTTATTGGTTGCCCACCTCATGCCTAAAGCCTTACACTCTACCAAAAAGGGAATTATTTCTGCAATGTAAAGTTTAATATGGGGAAATTCAAGACGTTTCTCAAATCTTTCAAATATCCAAAATAAATTTTGTTTTAGAAGTTCTATATTTTTTCTTAAATGTTTATTTGTTTTTCACTTTTGTATGTGATCTATATTATAATTTATACTATATCATGTAACAATATATAATGCATTTGCCCTTGTTAATAGGTAATTTCACTTTATTCTATTTTACTGTGCACATTTGCAATGGCCTATGACTATAAGCAATAACATTTTGGAATTGCATTGCAATATAAAGTAGAGGACTGGAGTGGTAGAAACAGCCTAATAAATAAAAACATCCACCTGAAGAAAGCAGAGGAATCTCTGGAGTGGAGTGCAGATACTATTTTTGGCCAGATTCAATCCATCTCACAAGACAAGGAAAGGAGAATCTTTGACACTGTGATCCCCTTTCCTCTGGCTCCTCAGTCATCAGAGCAACTCCATTTGGTTTACATGACTCCCCCCCAGATCATGTCTGGTCTCAATCTGCCTTTCTTAATAGTGTGCATATGGTCCCTCGAGACTGAAAAGCACTCATTGAGCATGACAACATGTGAAACAATCCCTCCCATCTCTTCTGCCTACTGTCCAACAGTACAAAGTAGGTGTAGTGGGCTTGTGCTACTACACTCACCAGTAGAATCAGGGAGTTGGAAGAGACAGCAAGGGCCATCCAGTCCAACCCTTCACCATGTAGGAAGCCACAATCAAAGCATTTCTGACAGCATCTTTGACCTCCATTAGGACCTGCATTCCTGCTGGTTGTCACAACCCATAGACCAAAAAAGAAAACCATGGTTCCTTTTGTTCAAGTTGGAGTAATTAAAAAAATACTTCTTTGGGCCATATATATATATGTATAGATCTAGATCTATATGTACCAGTGGGCCTTCTCCATTCCGCCCCCCACCCTGCATAAGAGAAAATCTGCATATGCACATGCCCCATAGGAAACAATGGGGTACATACACGTGGTGGCAGCACGGTGTGTGCACAGGAGTGCATGCCATTGTTTGTATTGTCGCACAGCTTCCACATAAGCAAGAAGTCATTTATAGCGTGCCCACGTATGGCACGGGTGCACTCTGTGTGTGTGTGTGTGTGTGTGTATTGTTATTCTGGCCATCTTGCTGATGACTGAAGGGAACCAACATTATACCTAGGGAATGTGGGCGGGTAACTCCGAGCCCACAAAAATAGTCTACTTTGGAAATGAGCTGTCCTTTAGTAGTCAACTCTACCTAGAAGATGCTTTATGCTCCTGTAAGATCCAGGCATCCTTTCTTCTACACAAAAGTTCAGAATACAAATCCAAACCCAATAGATAGCAGCAGGACCTGAGACTTCAGGTCCAATAAACCTCAGCCATCTTGGCCAATGGGCTGATAGGAGAGTAGTCATCATGGCAGGGTCCTGAACATTTTCTTTTACAATCCTAAGACTGCAGTTTCATGCTAAGCACATTAAAGCCAGCAAATCATGCCTGAGACTCACACAATCTCACTACAAATGTTTTTTTGTTTTGTTTTGTTTAATGAGAATGTGTCTTATTAAGCAACTCTATGAGTGCAGGAAGAAAAAAAAATCCTCTCTTTTAATAACAATGAAATAGAGAGACACCTAAATATCAAGGAGGTTTTAATTAGAAACCCTGCCTGTAACTACATTTTATTATTATTATTATTATTATTATTGGAAAGCAAAGTCACTGAATACTTCTAATTATAATCATTATTCGGTTTTCTTTTCTTAGCGAACCTGCTGCATTAATTACCTGGAAAAACATCAAGGCTTTTATTTATTTATTATTTTTTTAAAAAAGAAGCTATCATGGAATATGTTACTTAGATTCTGTTTTTGATGTAACAGCTATTCTCTCTGATATACACAAGCATACACACAACCTATAAGAATGCCTTCATTTTTGCAGGGGGGTCCGGAACGGATACCCCACACAAATAGAGGGCCAACTGTATAAGTTAAAATCTAGCATTATACATGTCACTTTGAGGATTGAGGTCTGCTTAAAGAACCCTTCTCTCTGCCCCACCAGTGTTCAGTATATTGTGAGCACTTGGGAAAGGCCCTTCTCAGTTGTAGCACCCCAAGTGGTAGAATGCTTTCCCTTTAGAGGCCCAACTAGCACTAAGTAAAATTATGGCTGTTTAATAATAATAATAATAATATAATAATAATAATTTTATTTCTTACCTGTCTCTCCTCACAGCTCGAGGTGGGTTACAGCATAGTTAAAACACAATCATTATATAAAATACACATATTAAGTTGCATAAAATACACATATTAAAAAAATCTATGCATTGTTAATATTACAATGTCTTTCTGGGATACCTGAATTGTTCAGAAAGTTTTATGCATATCATTTATGTACTTTTTTCTCCTGTTAGAAACAAAAAATATGCAGGAAAATGCACTAAAAGACTTGGAGGTGGGGGGGGGGGAGAAGAAGCTGGTGGAAATGGAGATTAAAAAGCAAAAAATAGAGGGAATGCTGGCAGGTGCAAAGCTTAGAACTAAGTTGCCTTTCCAG
This sequence comes from Sceloporus undulatus, assembly GCF_019175285.1. NCBI lineage: Eukaryota > Metazoa > Chordata > Lepidosauria > Squamata > Phrynosomatidae > Sceloporus > Sceloporus undulatus. The sequence goes on along the minus strand of NW_024803964.1, from coordinate 845 downwards.
TTTCTGCGTGGCTAATGTGGTCCAGGACAGGTAGAATGTACGATATCAGACAGTAGACGTGGCAAAGCTACTCAGACATCCAGATGACTGAAGAAGCAACTACAGAGTAGCAGGTACATCAAGTTAGCCAAGCTCTTTTTGTTGGCAGAATTTGGTCCAACTGGCCTGAAGGGCAGTGATGCAGCCTCTGACTAATAGCTACTAGTACTGATGACTTATATTATCTCTAGTTTCTAGGAAATATGAGAAGGTGTTCTTTCAAAATGGAGTTATAGTATTATGATTCTGCTTTAATTGTCATGGCTACAACCTGTGAAATCCTGGAGTTTGTAGTTTGCACAAGCACAATTAGAGCTGCCCATTCTAAATACCCTCCCCTCAACTATAAATGCCAGGATTTGATAGGATGAAACCATGACAGTTAAAGTAGAATCACAGCTTTTTAACTATGTGTTCATAGCTTGGGGGTACTCCTGGACTCGTCGCTTCAGCTGTCATCTCAGGTGGATGCGATGGCCAGGAGTGCTTGTTATCAGCTTCGGCTGATACGCCAGCTATGACCCTTCCTGGAACGGGAAAACCTAGAAACGATTGTACATTCACTGGTAACCTCTCGTCTCGATTTCTGTAATGCGCTCTACATGGGGCAACCCTCATGCCAAATTCGGAAGCTGCAACGGGTCCAAAATATGGCAGCCAGATTGGTTACAGGGAGTTCAAAATTTGATCTTATTACACCTATGTTAAAATCCCTACACAGGCTGCCTATTAGCTTCTGGGCACAGTATAAGGTGTTGGTCATTACCTATAAAGCCCTGCATGGCTTGGGTCCAGCTTACCTGAGG
>NW_024803963.1:3641-6184 GCF_019175285.1 Sceloporus undulatus | reverse complement strand
CTGCTATGGCTCTATTCCACAGAATCCTGGGATATGTAGTTTTGTTACACACCGGCACTCTTTGGCAGAGAAGGCCAAGGACCTTGTAAAACTACAACCCCCAGGATTCCATAGGATAATGCTACAGCACTTAAAGAGGTGTCAGATGGCATTACTTCTTTGTTCTGCTCCCACTTGCTCCAAAACTCCAAAAGGAATTTTATGAAACTAGAAATGGATTTTAAATAACTACCAGATTCATTTTGGTGATCCAGGGGGCTCACAATTGGTCCCTGGACCCCTGAAATTTGTCTAGTCAGGACTTAAAGCATACAAACAGGAATGCGGGTGGCAGCAACTACACATATTCGGATCTTTTTCAACAGGACTAAGGCTAGCACAGTCTTGCCCACATTCCTCCAAGATACAAGAGTTTGACTCTGCTGCCAACCCCCTGCTGCTAATTTCAAAAATATCTTCTGGGGGATGGAGGAGATGGTGGGAGAGGAAAGTGCTTTATGAGCCACTTTGGTCTAAAACATGCTGCAGAAATAATCCAGTTTGAGACTCCTTTAACTGCCCTGGCTCAATGCTAGGCAATCATGGGAATTGTAGTTTGTTGTGTCACCAGAGCTCTCTGACAGAGAAGGCTAAATGTCCCACAAAACTGCAGTTCCCATAATTCCATAGCACTGATCCTGGGCAGTTAAAGTAGTCTCAAACTGCATGATTTCTGTAGTGTGTTTTTCACCTTTGAGTCTTTTTAATAGTACTCACATTAAGTGCTTTAAAATCCTGATAGTTTCAAAAAGAAACTATGGAATTCTCATTTGTCCCAATGCTAGCATGATTTCAGATAGTGTGAGGTCATGACATCACTAATAAATACAAGAGAAGGAGGAAAACTGCCCAGAACAGGAGCAACCCAATGAAGAAGAGAAAAAGAAAATCTTGCTGTGAAGATGGGGGGGGGGGGAGGTTACCACGTAGACCACAGCTCCTTCGAATGCAGCACTGCTGACAGAGGCTGATAGCAATTCTTCAGGGTTTCAGGCAGGATTATTTCCTAGTGCTATCCATGAACTTGAATGAACCTGGGAGCTTCTATATGCACAACACATAATTCAATCACTAAGCTAGCTCTTCTTGATTTTGGACTACCATTCTATTTTAATGCTGTTGAAGGTTGATGATCCACCAAATGTGACATTTCTCCTTGTTCATGTAGGCCATGGCAGAGATATCACTACAGTTCTTCCTCCTGAATGTGTATTTTATTAGTAGTTTTCATTTTCAGTTATAGTAGACTCTCCCCCCCCCCCCCCGGTACCTCTAGGACAGTTTAGAAGTGATACCTGGACCCAAACTCAGAGTAAATCCTCCTTCAACAGGAAAAGGGAAGACCTAAGAGAAATTGAATGTCTAGTCTTCCATCCCTGCTAACATGTGCACAGATTTCCTTTACAACATAATCTATTCATCTAGAAGCATTCCGTCTTACTCATTTGGCTGGAAGGCGGGAGGGACAAAACAAAACACAAGAATCTCCAGTCTACATATGTTCTTCATTTCATCTTGGCTCTCAAAGATCCTCTCCACCCTCCCAGACTAGTTTCACTCAGATACAACAGATGAACCTCCAAGTACAACATGAAACATTGGCAGGCTTTCTTCATCTCCTGATATAATATGCAAACATCACAGATTCTAACCTCATCCAAAGGACTATTAAAAACAGATCCAAGGCAGAACTGTTTACTAATTTGTTGTTAACAAAATGGAAACATTGAAATGTTCCAACAGATTTAATTACACATAATTGTACTACCATTGCACTTAAATGCTATACATACTGCATTTTTCTTCTTTACACATTTGCAGTTTCAGCTAGAATTTTGCAGTTCAGGGATTCAGTAAATTTTATGATTTCTCTAAACTTTGCTTTAAGAAAGCTGCATGCAAGCAAACTTCTAATAACCAAATGCCTGTTGGCCTTTGTAGATGTTCGCCTTTCAAAGTGGCAAGAAGACGCAGAGAAATCTTATGAATTCCCCAGTGTGGTTGGAAAAAGCTCAGATTAGGAAGTGAGAATCTGGAGAGGTAATACATGTTTGTGTTGATGTGTCCATCTGAGTACCTCTTTTAATGTGGGAGTAATTATTATTATTATTATTATTATTATTATTATTATTATTATTATTTATACTGCCCGCAAAGCATGCGGGTGGCAGAGGAATTTTTAAACAAATAGCAACCAATCAATCAATCTCCAAGGACTCTATCTGCTTGGCTCAGGACAGAAAGAAACTGCATGGTGAAATCTGAAAGAGATGCTGTCACATTACGATACTGACCTGTAACCACGTCGAGCTGGGATTTGAGGTCAACTCTGGGGCTTAATTTTTTAGACTTATAGATGACTATATATGGTACTAATAGAACTCTGTTTAACCACACTAAGAAGAAGATTCTGAAGAAGACAGAGGTTTGGTCTGATCCATGATGATGATGATGATGATGATGATGATGATGATGATGATGATGATGATGATGATGATGATGAT
>NW_024803963.1:0-3631 GCF_019175285.1 Sceloporus undulatus | reverse complement strand
TCACCTTTATTTATAAAGTGCTGTAAATTTACACAGTGCTGTACATACAATCTTTTTAATTGACGGTTCCCTGCCCTCAGGCTTACAATCTAAAAAGACATGACACAAAAGGAGAAGGGAAAGGTGGTGGGGAAGGGGCCTCTCTAGTAGGATAATACATATAAAATACATAGCAATACAGGAAATGATTCAATAAAACACACAACAAAAGAACATCAAATAGCAAGTGACAATTATGCGATGCCTGGGAAGGCTTCTCTGAATAGGATGGTTTTCAGCTCCGTTTTGAAGCTGGTTAAAGAAGTGATGGCTCTTGCTTGTGGGGGAAGAAGGTTCCAGGAGTGAGGGGCAGCAAGTGAAAAGGGGCGAATCCGGGATGGGGCAGAGGAAATCCTGGGCTGAGACAGCAGACCTTGACTACCAGAACGGAGGGCCCGAGTGGGAAGGTGAGGAGAAAGAAGGTCTGATAAGTAAGGAGGGGCCAGTCCATGGAGGGCTTTAAATGTCGACAGCAGGAGCTTATACTGAATGCGAAAAGGGAGGGGGAGCCAGTGAAGGGATGCCAACACAGGAGAGATATGGTCACGGCAGTGGGCGGATGTGATAATGTGTGCAGCTGAATGCTGGACAAAGATTAAAGGACGGAGGTGAGAAAGATAATAATAAATAATAATAAAAAATTTATTTATATACCGCTATTCCAAGGATCACAGCGGTGCACAGCAAGAGATAAAAAACAGTTAAAAATATCACAAACCCCAGTACCCCCAGCAAATAACAACAATTAACAATAACAACAATAGACAACCAAACAGCTCCCCATACAAATGGCTGTGTAGAATGGAATACAACATAACACTGCCAGATGACCTCTGAGGTGCCAAACTGATTTGGCAGATAGGGTTTCATCACTTTGGACAGTTCATTTAAAGTCCAGAGTGGATTCAACACACCTGTGACACGAAAGCTACCAACCAATACTAGAAGCAAAGCCCTAGCCTTAGTGGATAAGGTATGGGTTGGGAGCCGATGTATTAAAGACACTGATATTCTAATTAGAACTCACATCTTATACAGAACCATGAAAGATATCAGCATTTAGGCAGAATGATAAGGGTGAAGAACTGTGCTTCAAAGTTGTTTAGGGCTTCACACACCAATGCCAAAAACCTTGGACCTAGCCCAGTAGCAAATTTTCTTTTGAAACAAGCTGTTGCACACCAAGGTAGCTCCCATAATGGGGAAGTTCTTCCTAACATTTTTCAAAAATCTTTTTCTTATAGCTGGAATCCATTCAGTTCACTTTCAAATGTACATGCCCAGTATCAGCATGTAAATTGCATAGACTGAAAATTAAGTTTATCCCAAAAGAAAAAAAGTTTAAAAATGCAGGATCATTAATCTTCCTTCTGTTTGACTGAATATGAGATATTTGGAACAAGAAAATCATGTAGTTACTAACACTTCTCAAGAAGATTCTTACATCAGATGTTAAGTCACAGGCGTTTGCAAACCATCCTCTTACACTGCAGTTTCTAAGAACTACACAGGAACAGGTTCTCAAACAGTCATTTCTCAAAGGGCTGTTACACATAGTGTGACACCTTTGTGTATAAATCTTCTTTGTAAATTTTGTGTAGGCATATGTGCAAAATGTTTGACAATTTCTACTAAAGGAATGGCGTAAGCAAACTTCAGCAGAAAATAATAAGCAGATGGGTCACTTTCCTTCACAGTCATATAGGTCAGTTGTGGTCAGGGATTTAATTAAAATTATCAGTTGAGTTATAGATATCTATGTAACTACAGCATAGCTTGAGAAGCCTAATGGTCTGGACTCCCAGAATCCTCCAGCTAGTGCATGACTGGAATTTAGAAAGTTGTAATCCAAAGAAGTTACTTTCTCGAACCCTAGAACAGAGTCATATGTTGCAATCTTTCACTTCAAATGTATGGCAAAAAAAAAAAAAGAACATGCAATTCTCAGCTCTTTTAAAAAGAAGCAAACTCTTAGTTTGTATTAAAATTAAAGAGGTAGCCAAACTAAAGTATCTTGTTGTGTTGAATGATCTCAGGGGTGAGAATCATGTTGAACTGTTGAACCACTGAACTGCAACTTCCAGCAGCACCAGCCAACTTAACTAATGGGGAGGGATGTTGGGAGTTGCACTACAACAACAACTGGAGTCCTGCATTCTTCTCACCTAATTTACATTTTATCAAAATTTATTTGTAATGTTCCAAATAAAATTCAAAGTTTGCAATTATGCAATTGCTGCATTTCATTTTTTGTTATTCTGTATGTGGTACATTAACAGGAAATGCATTCGGAGCTGCTGTCCTCAGATTGTGGATTAGGTTGGTTAAACATTTAATCATGAGAGAAGTTAGAAGCTTCAGCTGCTCTATCACAGGTTCTGATTTAACCCATGTGGTTGAACCAACCTATACTTTCCTCTGATTAATGAATGCATTAGATATGGTGAATAATAAGAAAATATACCTTGGCTGTGTTAACCTAGTATGAGAGCATACATGATATCAGCCCTTGTACAATAAGGGTGTAACCTAATCACTAATTATAAAGGGAACATGATGATATCAACTAATAGAATATTGTGGTTATAACCACTTTTCCACACCAGTATGACAGAGATGACACTGGTCCAGACCACAGATAGACTGTCAACTTATTTTCTTGTGAGGCTGCCTTTTACATAGCCAAACCAATAGTCTCTTTGGCCTAGTACTGTCCACTCCATATCTTCTTCTTATCATAATTATTATTATGCTTTATTTATACATTGCTGTAAATTTACACATGTACATATCATCCAACTGTCATGATCCCAAAAGGAACAGTTCACACTAATCTTCAGTCATTTCCATTTTTTCAGCTACTTTTAAAATGTCCCACTTTCCGTCTTTTCCCATTTTCCCTTTTGTCCACAGTTTATGAAATGCAACTCTAATCAGTAGGTGTTTAAAGGTTCATTGACACGTCTTAGCCACTCCTGTTCAATAGGTTTACTAGGCCTAAAGAAGGTCCCTTGTATTTACAAGGTCTATCTCTGGAGAACAGGCCTCTCTGTCTACACAACTAAAAATTCTTAAAGACCCATCTTCCCCAACATATCACAGATGAAAATTAGCACATCACAATGTGGTCAGGATGGCAGAAAATATGAATGAGAAAGAATGAGTCAGCAGTGTGATGCACCATCTGAAAAGGTCAATGCAATTTTAGGCTGCATCAATAAATGTATAGTGTTTAGAACAAGGGAAGTAATAGTGCCACTATATTCTGCTCTGGTCAGGCCCCACCTGGAATATTGTGTCCAGTTCTGGGCACCAAAATTTAAAAAGGATGTGGAGAAACTGGAGCATGTCCAAAGGAGAGCAACTAAAATTGTGAAGGGTCTGGAAACCATACCCTACGAGGAACGACTAAGGGAGCTGGGATGTTCAGCCTGGAGTAGAGAAGGTTAAGAGGTGATATGATAGCCCTGTTTAAATATTAGAAGGGATGTCATATTGAGGAGAGAGCAAGCTTGTTTTCTCCAGAGACTAGGACCCGGAACAATGGATGCAAGCTACAGCAAAAGAGATTCCACCTCAACATTAGGAGGAA
>NW_024803962.1:0-6186 GCF_019175285.1 Sceloporus undulatus | reverse complement strand
TTCCAGAGTCGTACCAATTTACTTGCAGCCTGACATTCACGCTCATCGGTCCCTGACTCTCTGGAGTCATACCGATTGGATGGCAGCCTGAATTCGAACCTCGTCTGTTCCTGACTCTCCTGGGTCATATCAATTGGATACGTGTCCGATTTCGATATTCATGATGTTCCAGAGTCTTACGGATTGGATGGCAGCCTGACCTCGAACCTCATCGGTCCCTGACTCTCCTGGGTCATACCAGTTGAATAGGTGTCCGATTTCAATATTCATCCGTCCATGACGTTCCAGAGTCCTACCAATTTACTTGCAGCCTGACAATCACCCTCATCGGTCTCTGACTCTCTGGAGTCTTACTGATTGGATGGCAGCCTGACCTCGAACCTCGTCGTTCCCTGACTCTCCTGGGTCATACCAATTAGATAGGTGCCCGATATCGATATTCATGCGTCCATGACGTTCCAGAGTCGTACCGAATGGCTTGCAGCCTGATATTCACCCTCATCGGTGACTCCTTATGGAGCCCATAGCGAATGGATGGCAAGCCTGAATTCGAAACACCGTTCGATGCCCTGACGCTCCGTGGGTCCATACCAATTGTTTTACTGGCCCGATTTCGATATTCAATGACGTCCAGAAAATCATCCGAAGTGGCTTCCGCCACAGCATTTCACCCTCATATGTCGCCTTCCGCTCTGGGGTCCATATCGACTTGAATGGCGCCTGACTTGTCCGACCCCTCCGTTGGTCCCTTAAGCTCTCCTGGGGTCATACCATTTTGAATGGTGCTCGATTTCGATATTGATCCGTCCATGACGATTCCAAGAGTGTACGAATGGCTTGCAGCCTGACATTCCCCTCAATCGGTTCCCCCCCCTGAACCCTCTGAGCCATACCGATTGGATGGCAGCCTGAATTCCAAACTTTGTCTGTTCCTGGACTCTCCTGGTCATATCAAATTGGATACCTGCCCCGTTTTCGATATTCAATGACAATGTTCCCAGATTCCTGACGATTGGAGGGCAGCCTGAACCTCCGAACCTCAATCGGGTCCCCTGAATTGTTCCTGGGTCATACCAGTTGTATAGGTGCCCGTTTTTCCATATTGCAGGGCGTTCCAGAGTACGTACCGACGGGCTTTCCTGATTTGACTTTTTGCCCCTCAATAATGAAGCCGAACTCTGAGGTAATACCAACTGAATGGCAGCGTGAAATCGAACCTCGTCGGTACCTGAACTCTCCTGGGTCCCATACCAATTGGATAGTGCCCGATTTCGATATTCATCTGTCCATGAAGGTTCCAGTGTCACCAATGGGCTTGCATCCGGACATTCACCCCGGGGGGGGAGGAGAAAAAAAAAAAAAAAACGGATCGGGCCCTGACTCTCTGGAGTCATCACAGATAGATGGGAAAGCCCTGACATGCACCCTCCTTGGTCCCCTGACTGTCCCAATGGGTCATACCAATTAGATATTGTGCCCCCGATATCGATATCATGCGTCCAATGAGGTTCCAGAGTCGTACCAATTGCTTGCCAAGCCCTGACCCATTCAACGTCATCCGTAATGGAAATCTTATGGAGGGGATGGCAGCCTGAAACTCGACCCTTCCACGCTGTTCTGGACGTCCTCCTGGTCATACCCAGTTTTGGAATTAGATTTTCCGATTTTTCAATATTCATCCGTCCATGACATTCCAGAGTCGGACCATTGTACTTGCAGCCCTGAACAATTCACGCCCCAATCGGTCTCCTGACTCTCCTGGAGATCATACCCGATTGGATGGCAGCCTGAATTTCGAACCTCGTCTGTTTCCTGACTCTCCTGGGTCATATCATGGATACGTGCCCGATTCGATATTCATGAGTTCCAATTATTACGGATTGGATGGCAAGCCCTGGAAACCTCGAAACCTTCATCGGGCCCTGAACTCCCTGGGTCATACCAGTTTTTATAGGTGTCGATTTTCAATATTCATCCCATCTATGAACGTTTTCCAGAGTCCCTACCAAGTTTTCTTTGCAGCCTGGACATTCACACTCATCGGTACCCTCTGACTCTCTTGGAGTCTTTACTGAGTGGAAATGCAGCCTGACCTTGAACCTCGTCGTTCCCTGACTCTCCCTGAGTCATACCAATTAGTAGGTGCCCGATATCGATATTCCAAGCGTCCATGACTTTCCAGAGTTCGTACCGAATGGCCTTTGCAGCCTGACATGTCACCCGCCATGGGCCCTGAATCCGATGGAGTCCCATAGCGATTGGATGGCAGCCTGAATTCCGAACACTTTGTTTCCTGACTTCTCCTGGGGGGGTCATACCAATTGTTTAACTGCCCGATTTTCGATACATACGTTTCCAGAATCAGGCCCCGATTGCTTTCCAGCCGCACATTTCACCCTCAGATGTCCCGTCCTCTCTGGGGTCCATATCGACTGAAAATGCATGCCACTGACATTCAACCCGCGTGGTCCCTGACTCGCCTGGGGTCATACCATTTGGATAGGTGCTCGGAATTTTCCGATATTATCGGCCATGACGTTCCAGAGTCGTACCGATGGCTTTGCAGCCTGACCATTCACCCCATCCGTCCCGACTCTCGGGATCATTACCGAAATTGGGATTGCAAGCCTGAATCATTCAACCCAGTTGGTCTGGTTCCTGACTCTCCTGGGTCATATTCAGTTGGATACCTTGCCCGTTTTTTCCGATATTCATGACATTCCGGTCTTTACGGATTGGATGGGCAGCCGACTCGACATAACATCGTCCCTGAAATTGGGTCCGGTCAGACCAATTGTATAGGCCCGATTTCCATATCATGGGCCGTTCCAGAGTTCGTACCGACTGGTCTTCCCCTGATGAACATTTTTGCCCTCATATGATCCCTGAAACTCCTGAGGTTATAACCACTGAATGGCCAGTGTGAAAATCGAACCTCCGCGGTACCTGAACTCATCCTGGTTTCATACCAAAATTGGATAGGTGCCCCGATTTTCGATATCATCTGTCCCCATGAAAAGTTCCAGTTGTCCGTAACCCAATTGGCTTGCAGCCGGAAACAATTCACCCTGATCGGTCCCTGACCTCGCTGGAGTACTCACAGATAGGAATGGGAGCCTGAACCATTTCACCCTCGTTGGTCCCTGACTGGTCCTGGGTTTCCCCATCCAATGAAATATGTGCCGATACGAATATTCATGCGTCCATGATGTTTCCAGAAGTCGTACCAATTGGCCTTGCAGCGCTGAACATTCAACGTCTCGGTCTTGATCGATATTGATTGGATGGCAGCCGGGAACTCGAACCCTCCCTCGGTTTTTCTGACCTCCTCCCTGGTTCATACCAGTTGGATAGGTTTTTCCAATTTCAATATTCATCCCGTCCATGACGTTCCAGAGTCGTACCAATTACTTGCAGCCTGAACATTTCCCACAGCCCTCAGCGGGTCCGCCTGAACCTCTCTGGAGTCATACGATTGGATGGTCAAGCCTGAAATTGCGAAACCTCGTCTGTTTTCCTGACTCCTCGGGGTCATATAAAATTGGAATACGTGTCGATTTCGTATTCATATGTTCCAGAGTCCTTTAGGATTTGGATGGCCATCCCTGAACCGCCCGAACCTCATTCGTCCCTGACTCTCCTGGTTCAATACCAGTTGATAGGTGTCCGATTTCAAATATGCATCCGTCCATGGACGTTCCAGAGTCCCGACCAATTTACTTTGCCAAAGCCTGACAATCACCCTCATCGGTACTCTGGACTCTCGTGGAGTCTTACGATTGGGGAGGCAGCCTGACCTCGAACCCTCGTCGTTCCTGAACTCTCCTGGTCATACCAATTATTTAGGTTGCCCCGAATATCGATATTCATGCCCCGTCCCATGGACTTCCAGAGTCCGTACCGATTGCCTTGCAGCCTGACATTCCACCCTCATCCCGGTTCCCTGACGCCTATGGAGTCATAGCCGATTGGATGCAGCCCTGAAATTCGAAATCACGTCCGATTCCTGACTCCCTCCGGGGGCCCAATACCATTTGTTTATGTGGCCCCGATTTCGATATTTCATGACGTGTCCAAGAATCATGCCGAGTGGCTTTGCAAGCCTCACAATTCAACCCCATAATGTCCCCTTGTCTCTCTGGGGTCCAGATTCGACTGAATGGGCAGCCTGACCATCGAACCCCTCCGTCAGTTCCCCCCCTGACCCTTCCTGGGTCATAGGAATTTGGATAGGTGCTAAGATTTCGAATATTGATCCGTCCATGACATTCCAGAGTCGTACCGAATGGCTTGCAGCCTGACATTCACCCTCATTGGTCCCTGCCTCTCTGGAGTCATACCGATTGGATGGCAGCCTGAATTCGAACCTCGTCTGTTCCTGACTCTCCTGGGTCATATCAAATGGATACGTGTCCGATTTTGATATTCATGACGTTCCAGAGTCTTACGGATTGGATGGCAGCCTGACCTCGAACCTCATCGGTCCCTGACTGTTCTGGGTCATACCAATTGTATAGGTGCCCGATTTCCATATTCATGGCGTTCCAGAGTCGTACCGACTGGCTTGCTGCTTGACATTTGCCCTCATATGATCCTGAAACTCTGAGGTAATACCAACTGAATGGCAGCGTGAAATCGAACCTCGTCGGTACCTGACTCTCCTGGGTCATACCAATTGGATAGGTGCCCGATTTCGATATTCATCTGTCTATGAAGTTCCAGTGTCGTACCAATTGGCTTGCAGCCTGACATTCACCCTCATCGGTCCCTGACTCTCTGGAGTCATACCGATTGGATGGCAGCCTGAATTCGAACTTCGTCTGTTCCTGACTCTCCTGGGTCATACCAATTGTATACGTGCCCGATTTCGATATTCATGATGTTCCAGAGTCATGCCGATTGGCTTGAAACTCACATTCACTTTCATATGTCCCTGACTGTCTGGGGTCATATCGACTGAACGGCAGCCCGAAATCAAATCTTGTCGGTACCTGACTCTCCTGGGTCATACCAATTGGATAGGTGCCCGATTTCGATATTCATCCGTCCAGGACGTTCCAGTGTCATACCAATTGGCTTACAGCTTGACATTCACCCTCGTCGGTCCCTGACTGTCTGGAGTCTCATGGTTAAGATGGCAGCCTGACATTGACCCTCGTCGGTCCCTGACTCTCCTGGGTCATACCAATTGGATTGGTGCCGACTTCCATATTCATGACGTTCCAGAGTTGTACCGAATGGCTTGCAGCCTGACATTCACCCTCATCGGTCCCTGACTCTCTGGAGTCATACCGATTGGATGGCAGCCTAAAATCGAAACTCGTCGATTCCTGACTCTCCTGGCTCATACCAATTGTATACGTGCCCGATTTCGATATTCATGACATTCCATAGTAATGCCGATTGGCTTGCAGCCTCATGTTCACCCTCATATGTCCCTGACTGTCTTGGGTCATATCGACTTAATGGCAGCCTGAAGTCGAACCTCGTCGGTACCTGACTCTCCTGGGTCATACCAATTGGATAGGTGCTCGATTTCGATATTCATCCGTCCATGGCGTTCCAGATCCGTACCGAATAGCTTGCAGCCTGACATTCACCCTCATCGATACCTGACTCTCTGGAGCCATACCGATTAGATGGCAGCCTGAATTCGAACCTCGTCGATTCCTGACTCTTCTGGGTCATACCAATTGTATACATGCCCGATGTCGATATTCATGACGTTCCAGAGTCATGCCGATTGGCTTGCAGCCTGACATTCACCCTCATCGGTCCCTGACTCTCTGGAGTCATACTGATTAGCTTGCATCCTGACATTCACCCTCATCGGTCCCTGACTCTCTGGAGTCTTATGGATTGGATGGCAACCTGATCTCGACTCTCATCAGTCCCTGACTCTCTTCACGGTTTGCGATTTGTCTGTCCTCTGAACCCACTTTAGGACGTCTGGGCGCAAGCCCACCTTTAAATGCTGTAACTTGGTTGCCTCAGGCAAATCCAGGACTTGCACGGCCAATGTTTGGAGGTCGGTTGCATATTCTGTCATGGAGAAGCCTCCCTGCGTGAGCACCATCAACTTGGTTTGAGTGTTTTCCACCCGGAAGGGGTCCTCGAACGATCATACATTCATTAATCTTAAATTAGCACTATCATAAATTCAGGCAGAATTTCGGCAGCTCTGGC
>NW_024803961.1:0-6193 GCF_019175285.1 Sceloporus undulatus | reverse complement strand
ACAGAATCATAAAATTATAGAGCTGGAAGAGCCAACAAGGACCATCCAGTACAGGCTCTGCCATGCAGGAACAGAAAATCAAAGCACCCCCAACAGGTGGCCATCCAGCCTCTGTTTATAAACCTCCAAAAATAGGAAACTCCACCACAATCTGAGGCAGTGCATTCTACTGTTGAACAGCTCTTACCATCAGGAAGTTCATGCTAAAGTGAAATCTTTTTTCCTGTTTTCATTACTGATGAACTTTGCCTGTACTATTTATTGAGGTAAGGATGAAATCTGTCTACCATGGTCTGTATCTGACTGTTTTTGTGAGAGCCATTTTTGCTGAGTATCTTTTCACTGCTGCATCCATCATGATGCACTATCATCACTGAACTGCTTGGATAACCGGTGAGGAAGATCTCTGCTTCATGCCTTCCTGAACTTCCTCCTCCACTCTTGTCACTTGTTTCCTGTCATTATCTCTCCATATGCTTGGTGCAAGCCGACCAGCTTTGTCTCACAATCTGCACATTGTTTCTACACCAGAGGTGTCAGCCATTATAAATGTCGTGCCTAGGGTTCCCAGAGTTGAAACAGAAGAGGACACCTTTATTTTTAATGGTTGTGCAGAAGAGAGAATTTCTGCAGGTATTGTTTGTCATACAGCAATGTATCTAGCAACACCTGCTGAAATTCTCTCTTCTATGCAATCAATAAAGATGCAGGCACTCTTTCCAGTTTTCACTCTGTCAGGTCTAGATGTGTGCAGCAAGACATAAACAAAAACACACTGATGTCATTCCTCCCTCTGAAATAGGAGCAGTGCACAAGTGTTTAGGGAGGGGCCCAGCACACCTGCAGCTTAGTTGGAACTATGCTAGTTGTTCTCAATAATCAGTTTTTTTAGGTAGGGCAAGCAGTAAACATTCTTCAGGTGCTGGAAGCAATGTCTGTCATTCTGTAAAGAAGATACCCAAGCCAGCTTGGAAACTAAGGCGTGGTAAATACCGTCATAAAGTGGCATACCAGTGCCGATTCTAGGCTTAGGGACTGCGCGACAACTGCATGGTCCCTAACCCTAGAACGTATGGGTGACATAACAATGGCAGCACCCTGTATACACGGGCGCCACCGTTGTTATGTAAGTGCTGCGTGGCATCAGCACATTGCCGTGCAGTGCTTACATAATGAGTGCACCAGTGGTGCACTTGTTACACTGCCCCTGTGGCTTAAAAAAGAGCCCGATTTTCTCAGGTTCTTTTTCCTCCGGAGGGAAGGCGCGCAGTTTGGTGGCTGCGGCTTTCCTCTAGAAGAAAAAAGGCCTCAAGCAGGTTGCCCTTTTCGGGCAGTTTTTCCCAAGTCTAAGCCTTGTTTTCTCCAAACCTGAAATGAAATCTCAACAAATCTTTTGCACTTCCCTCTATCTGACTTGGGAGTTTTTCACACAGCTGAAAAATCTAACTTACCTTTCTTGGTTTGAATCCTCTTCTGGGATGCAGCTGGATATTATCATTTGTATTTTGCCACTAATGCTGCCTCCTGCCTAGAAGCCATGCTCAGCTGGCTGATTTGCAAAGTCAGGAGCTTCCCATCTTTGCAAATAGGCCATCTGAGCTTGGATTCTAGCTGGATTTTAGGCAGGTTTTAGATGGGAGGTGGCATTGGCAGCAAAATGCAAGCGATAATATCCGGCTGCATCCTGGTAGAGGCTTCAAAGCAGGCAAGGTAAGTCATATTTTTTAGCTGTGTGAAAAACCCTTTGGTTTTTCCAGCTTTGGACTCGCTTCTCTGTTCCCTAGACTTTGGACTGTTAATAATTTGTGTTAGCTGCTGATTTTCTCTCTATGAAGCAGCTTATGGCAACTTGTTTCTGCCAGGCACCTCTGATTGACACATACACACCTACTTCATCTAATCATTAGGAAGAAGTTGTTTGATAGTGGAATAGTGGATAGTGGAACTCCAAAGGGGTCTCTACCACTCTCTGAAGCAACATGTTTCATTGTTGAACCACTTCTACCATCAGGAAGCCCTTCCTAATGTTAAAGTAGAATCTCTTTTCCTGTAGTTTAAATCCATTACTCTGTGTCCTTATCTCTGGAGCAGCAGAAAACAATCTTATTCCATTCTCAATATGACATCCATTCAAATATTTAAACAAGGCTATCATGTCATCCCTTAACCATATGTAATATCTATGTATTAGAGAAGAAAGTGGATTGGAAATTAGCTCATTTGAAAGGTAGTGTTGGAGAAAAGTGCTGCAGACAGATAACATGGACTGCTAAAAAGACAAATAAATGGGTCCTAGAGCAAATCAGGCCTGGGTTCTCCCTGGAAGCCAAGATGATTTAACCAAGACTCTTGTATTTTTGCCATATCATGAGAAAAGTCAATAATACCTGGCAAGGTCGGAGGCAGTAAGAAACAGGGAAAGCCACATTGCAGATGGATAGATTCTGTTAAGGAAACAATAGGGCTGAGTTTGCAAGACGTGAGCAGGGCTATTAAAGACAGGGTGAGTTGGAGACCTCTCATTCATAGAGTAGTCATATGTGGAAGTCAACTTGATGGCAGTTAACAACAAGATAAGAGAGGAAATAAATTAAAAAATGAAAAATCTAGAAATTTGAAAGTATTTTGGAATGATGGATTAAGTCCAAAAGCTTCCCTTAGGTCAAACACTATAATATTGCTAAAACTTACTGGTCTGGAGAATTATTTCACTAAGCTGCCTTTGGCTTATACTTATCCATATTGAGAAGAGCAAATGTGAACTTCACAGTAGTAATGTTTCACTGTAGTGATTCAAGAGGAAAAAAGATGGCCTCACCTACATGCAATGAACACACATATACCTGACAACTTTTTATTTTGGATTTTTCATTAGATGAGTGATGGAAACTAATATCCTGAAAGGTAGTGTTTTATTGCCCAAGGACTTTGGCTACAATACAGGCAATCTCATTCATCAAATATATAATAAAGTAATTAAATCAATATTTCTAGGTTCCACAGTTCTGCTTTTATATTATGTCTAAATCAGATGTAACTGGCAACCATCATTTCATGTCAGTGTTAGCTAATGTCCATGAGTGGTGAATCCACTCTGAGTTTTAGTCCGGAGTTTAAAGAGCATGCAAAGGTGCACAAGAACAGATTAGACTGGAAGCATTATAAAGCTGTCTGTTTAATTTTTCAGGTGCAAAGTGAGAAAGGATTTCAGGGACCACCATGCTGCCATCCTTTTCTACTGCTGCTACCAAAATGGGGAGAAAGTGAACTGATATTCTTGTCAGTGCTGAGAAGAGTGCTGGCCTCCATGCAAGTGATCTATGACCCAACAACAAGGAAATGTCACCCTTGGGTGCTCTTCATTGGTGAGTGGGGAGACAGAAGTATAAAAGGTGAGGCTAACTGGGGAAGAACAGACACAAGTGCAAGCAGCACAAACACAGGCATAAGAATTCAAAGTGTGAAGATGGTTTGGATTTGTTCGAGCTTTGGAAGACTGCCATAGAAAAAGTCAAGTAGAGGGGAAAGGAAGAGTCAGCAACCCCACAAGGAAAGAGGGAGAAGATCAAAAAAGTTATTCAACAGGTGTTAGCACCTAACTTCATGGGGCCTACCTTGCCTTCCTACCTTCAACCTCCTGAGCAGTTCTGAAGAGCTGGGGAGACTCCTGTGTGCATTAAAAATACTGGCATCCCTGGTGTTGATGTCACCCAATGTGGGTGCCTGGCACTGCAAGCTGGCAAGATCAGGCACTGGTTAAGGCAGGAGGAGTATGTGCACATGTGTCCCTCCTTCCCTGGTGCCTTGGCCAGCTCAAGCAACTCAGGTAAGGCATTGAGGAAGGTGGGGGGGGGTCTGCATGCCATGGCCAGCTCAAACAATTAGCTAAGGCAACAGGGAAAGCAGAGCGAGTGCACAGGGATCCCTTCCTCCTTCCTCAGTACAATGGTTGGCTCGGTCCAGAGTGCAAGGGCAGTGGGGAATGAGGGAAAGGTGTGCACTCATCCCTCTTTTTCAGCCACCTTGGATTCATTGAGAATCACAGAAGTAAAGAAATGGTGGGCCTCAGCAACAGCACCACATCCCTCTCCCCACAGAAGGAAGAGGGTCCAATTGGGTTTCACCCCTCCTTTGAGGTCCGCACCCCCCCAAGTGATGACACTGACTAGAAGGGACCAGTCTGCTTTCTAGAAAGATTCTGTAGTTCATTTAGGAAGACAGTTGGTCCAACAAGCCTGGAAAACAGTCATGAGCCCTGTCCTGTTTCTTCAGTGTTTAGACCAAGAAAAGTAATAGTGCCCCTGTATTCTGCTTTGGTCAGGTCCCACCTGGAATATTGTGTCCAGTTCTGGGCACCACAATGCAAAAAGAACATTGAGAAACTGGAACGTGTCCAAAGGAGGGTGACTATAATGGTGAAGGGTCTGGAAACCATGTCCTATGAGGAACAACTTAGGGAGCTGGGGATGTTTAACCTGGAGAAGAGAAGGTTAAGAGGTGATATGATAGCCCTGTTTAAATATTTGAAGGGATGTCATATTGAGGAGGGAGCAAGCTTGTTTTCTGCTGTTCCAGAGAACAGGATCCGGAACAATGGATGCAAGCTACAGTACAGGAAAAGAGATTCCACCTCAACTTTAGGAGGAACTTCCTGACAGTAAGGGCTGTTTGACAGTGGAACACACTCCTTCAGAGTGTAGTAGTCTCCTTCCCTGGAGGTCTTTAAACAGAGGCTGGATGGCCATTTGTCGGGTATGTTTTGATTAAGAGTTCCTGCATGGCAGAATGGGGTTGGACTGGATGGCCCTTGTGGTCTCTTCCAACTCTATGATTCAGCAATGATGAATAGTTCTATAGGGCCTCAATCTGCCAAACTCACTCTTCTCGTGAGACTTGATCACTATGAGACTGGAGAACAGGAAGAAGCCTGATCTACTCCAGCTTTACTCCCTTTCACATGGGAGTAACCTCTGAAACATCTGGAATGTCATTTCAAGGATATCTGGACTATGTGTAGACAACAAAATACTGTAGACTCTGTTCTTTTAATACTTAATGGTCTTGTATTTTGGAGTGTATTTATAACTCCAGTGAATGGTATATTTCTGATATGAAAAATAATGCAACCTTACTTGGAATACAATTAGTTTAGTATTGTTTTGTCTTTTTCAGACCTATAATATACTTTTTTCAAATATCTTTATTAAGTTTTTATGGCATTTACAACAAATCTTCTCAACAAAGATATAAACGGACAATGAATCTTCATATCTAAAAAATAACCTAGCACAGAAACAAACAATATCCTATGAATATCTAGGTGTATTCTTATCTACTAACAAAATCAATTCATCCTTGATTCTTCCTATGAATGTTATAATTGTTACCATACTATTGTATTAGATACCCATGCCATACCTTTAATTAATTTAAATTCTTTCATATTTAATATAACCAATGTAGTTATAAGTAATAAGCTCAAGAGAAAACAGAAAAAGTAAGAAGGCACTGTGTCCATTTGTTATGCTACATGCCGTTGTTTCATCTATTTTAGACCATGTTTATATACGTATATCTCTTTCTTTATATAAATGTGTTTGTTTTGTCTTCTTTCTTTTGGCTCTTATTATGTCTGTCTACTGGACATTTATGTAAGTTCTTTCTTAATATTGCATGCCTTAAACCAATATTTTTCAATTGGTTCCCACTCTTTTAGTATCTTTTCTTTTGTCTTATTATTCATCATTGCTGTTAATTTGTCCATTTCTTTTATTTCCATAATTTTATAATATATTTATATTTGTGATTGTTTTTAGCCCCTGAAGAATGCCTTTTCTCACACAGGCCAAAATATGGTAGGCTATTTTAAATGGAATAAACAGTTCATCATTCCTTTCATTTACATTCTCTAGACAGTGAGATAGTAAATGGAAGTAGGACGCTCACACATTACCATGAAGATATCCTTAAAATTTGCCTATGGTAATTTATACATATAGATGTATATTTACTATAATTTAAATGAAATTTCAATATGTCTGGCAGAGAAGACTGTATCCAATCTTCATAGCCTGCTCTCCAAGTGCTTTTCCTGAACAGGCAGTCCCAAAGCCTCTGAAACACTTCCATACAGCTTCACTATTGAATATTATTATTATTATTATTATTATTATTATTATTATTATTATTATTA
>NW_024803960.1:0-6196 GCF_019175285.1 Sceloporus undulatus | reverse complement strand
ATCCTATGCTTAGTCCTGATCAGAGTAGAATCACTGAATTGGTTGGACTTATCTATATGTGGACATCAGCAGTCACTTATGGATTGAGTGAGTCTACACTCAAGGGTTAACCAACAGGATTCAGGACTCCTCAGATTTTTAAATGCAGGAATGCAAATTTTTCAGGCTGTGTCATCATCACTGATGAGAATTTGACTTCTCATTCACACAGAGGAAGAGGAGGAGGGTCTGCTTTATGTCCCAGGTGGAGAAGCTCTAGCTCCTGGGCTGGATAAGACCTGCATTACATAAGGATCTCATCCATGGACTCCCCTCATCATAGCCCCTCCTCATTTACACACTGGTGAAAATAATTATTTTATTTTTTTGCAAATGAGACCATTTATCTGAGCTTAACTGCTGTGTTTATATTTCGGTCAGAGATGGAGCATGAGGTGTGCATCACCTCTCTTTGTTTCCTGAAGGCACGCAGAAATTGATGCATGTACATTTGTGTGCACTGTTTCTGAATGAACCTATTGTCAAAATCACATTCACTTCACTTTACCTTGCATGTTTTTAAAAAGTCTGCACAATGCTGAATGTGGTGCATTTGAAAAAACAAAAGTCTATAAATGTATAGGTCTTTGATGGAACATTGCACCCTGGACTGTAGTCATTTTTAAGAAGTGAAATCATATGTAAATTCCATGAAACAAATATCTCACAAAGGACTTACTGGCGCACTGTGTGTCTGGGGTCTGGAAATCTCACTTCCACCTTCTGGGAAGACAATGCTGCCAGAGACTGAATTTGGGGCTTTATGCCTGCAAAGCATGGGCTCAGTCTCTCAGCTGCAGCCCTTCCAAACAATCCTGGACTGAAGCGTTTAAACAAAGGTCCTCTTTCAGCTCCAGGAATAAAGGCCTACCTTCAGTACAAAGACCCTAATTCTTGCAGCCCCAGAAAGGCCTCTTCTGCAGTCTTTTGTGGCTGGAGCTTCCCTGGATCAGAGGCCGTCTCCTCAGCTGTAGAGAAGTGTTGCTCTGAGTGCGAAGGAGGAGGAGGACCACAGGGCTGAGGGAGGGAAGGCAATGGGAAAAGGTCAGTGCCAATGGCCATGGAGGGCAGAAGGTGACAATGCCTAGGAAAATCCTCTGAGTCCCAGCCATTCTAGGAACGAGTGGCAGGAGGGAGTCCAGGGGGCTGAGGGGGTCTCCTTTCCCAAAGGGGGAGGCAAGGACCAGTGGACTCTCCCCAGCTAGGGCCCAAAGGGAGAGTCTCTTTCCCACCTCTCTCTCCCAGCCCCCAAAGCCCAGCCTCCCCACTGTCCCTTGGTCCCCTGCCTCCCTTCCTCAGACCCCCACAGACCCCATCCATCCTTCCTTCCTTCTTTATCCCCAAAATGGAAGGCCAGGGGCACAAAGGGACACACTTCTTTCCTTTTGGCCCAAGGAGCCTGGCTTCCTTCTCTCTCTGGAGCCTCAGGAGAGAAAGAGAGGCCTCTGTTCAACTGAAGCCTCAGAGAAGGTTCTGGAACATTATTTCCCACAGTCACCAGCAGCACAAAATGGCCTCCCGAGTCTCAGCACTTGGCGGTTGGCAGTTTGAGGCCTTCAGGGAACCCAAAATGGAGGATAAAAGTTGGAAGGGACCCCAAACAGGATTTCTGATCCTAAAGAAAGGTTTTCCTGATGGCACCCGATGGCTGTGAGAACAGAAAAAGTCCCCAAACAGGACTTCCAAACCTTAACAACACCAAAACATTTTCCTGAAGCTATTGAAAGGAGGAACCTGATTCCCTCATTAATTACAATCAATAGTGAAAGATATTGATATTAATATTAAGAGAGCCCATCATCCACAAGCCAGATCAGGTCTTGACTGCTCAGGGAGTCCAGTCCAGCTGCAGGTGGCCCTCCGTCCATCCATCCGTCCATCCTCCTTTCCTTCTGCATTCCTCCTCTTTTCCCCAGCATCAGCCCCTTTCCCAGGAAGGCTACATCCGCACTATAGAAATAAGGCATTTACCGGTCAGTGCTATGGAATCCTGGGATTTTACCTTTGGGACACTTAGCCTTCTCTGCTAGAGAGTTCTCATTCCACAACAAACTACAAAGCCCAGGATTCCATAGGATGGAGCCAGGAGAGTTAAACCGGTTTTGAACTGGATTATTTCTGTAGTGCAGATACAGCCTGAGTCGGTTGGAAAAGGATAGAATCACCCAAATCGAATTTTTATCCCGTTTATGGTTTTGCTTTTTCAAAATATAAGAATTTTGTTTGTCTCTATAATTCTTATTCTTTTTCGTGTTGTTTGTTTGTATGTTTGTATGTATCTTTCTTGGTATAGGAGATGATCTGGTCTGCCTCCTTCCTTCATCCCTGAAAATCTCTTAATAAGGAAACTGGGGAGACTTTTAAAACCTCGCAAAGGAGCCACTTTTGGCCTTTTTTGGGGGACAAGCCTCTTCTTAGAAGCCAAAGCCCAATGTTTGTGAAGAATAATAACAATAAGGCTTGTATTAAAACTATCCTCCCCATTTCTGATATGTTTTAAAACCCATGTTCCCCAGAAGGAGCAGAGCTGTGTAATAAGAAAACCCTCTCAGAAAACACACACAAAAGTCACACAAACAGACACACTTCCTTCCTTTTGGCCCAAGGAGCCTGGCCTCCTTCTGACTCTGGAGCCTCAAGAGAGAAAGGGAGGCCTCTGTTCAACTGAGGCCTCAGAGAAGGTTCTGGAACATTATTCCCCACAGTCACAAGCAGCACAAAATGGCCGCTAGAACACAAAATGGCTGCTGGAACACAAAATGTACAGAGGAACACAAAATGGCCACCAGAAAACAAAATGGCCACTTGGACACAAAATGGCTTTCAGGGCACAAAATGGCTGCTTCTGTGTCAGCGCTTGGCAGTTGTCAGTTTGAGGCCTTCAGGGAGAGAGAGAGAGAGACTGATGGAAGAGTGGAAGGGGGTCCTGGAGGGAAGGGGCCTTGGGAGATATAGGGCCTTCCTGATATATTCGGGGTTCGCTTCCTAACAAAGGGGTTTCTGGCCTCATAAAGGATTTGGGACAAAGTGGATCTGAAAGGCAGTAGCAGCCTTTTCTCTTGCCAATGGGATTTACAGTGTATTTCCTGTACTGGATCTCCCAACATCCACATGGCCAGAAAGAGGAGGGGTCCTGCCCTGCAGTAAGGCCCCTCCAATCCCTCTGAACCCAGGACTACAACTCCCACATTTTCCTGACCAGACACATAGTCAATATCTTTCTTTCTTTCTTTCTCTCTCCCTGTCTGGCTTGTGAGCTGTGATTAAGCCCTGTTAGTAGTGTTACTGCTCTTGTTGTCATTTTGTGCCTCCAAGTTTTTTCTGACTTATGGCAACCATAAGTGAAGCCCTTCGCAGGCTTTTTTTGGCAAGATTTGTCCAGAAGTGGTTTTTCAAGTCCCTTCATTTAAATAAGGAGCGTTGAGTAGTAGATACTCTAAGGAGATATTCATCACAAATAACAAAATATAACTGAAATATAAGTCACACAAGGTATTAAGAATCTTGCAGGTACAATATTTGTAAGTATATAATATTCAATTCATACAAGCTATTAAAGAAACCCAAACGTCCAATTCTGAGACTAACTTCCAAGATCCGCTCTTTAACTCTCTCTCTCTCGATCTCCAACCGACACAATTCCTCCAACTGTCTCTTGGTCTCTCAGGCCTTATATCTCCTTCTCACGGAAGCTTCCAGAAGGACCTTTATCTTGCTCTCTGATTGGTCAAGTGAGCCTTCCGTAGCAGTGATGTCATTCTGCATTTGCATAAACCTCCCTTTACTGCCTGAAGAAGACCTCCATTGACTGGGGCCCAGTCATTACACTTTCCCAAGGCAAGGCTTGCACCTACAGTGGGCCCCCGGGTTACGAAATTAATTCGTTCCGCCGCCATTTTCGTAACCCGGAAACTTTCGCTAGCCGAAAAAGCCATAGGCGCTAATGGGGAAAAGCCGCGATTTCGTGCGAAATAGCGCCGAAAAGCACCAAAATTTTCTTCGTAACCCGGAATAACCTTCGTAACCCGGAACTATTTTTTTCTACTTATTTTTTTCATAACCCGGAAATTTCGTAACGCGGCGCATTCGTATCCCGGGGTACCACTGTATTTCCCAATGTTGTTCTTGGTGTCTGCCTTCCAGTTGTTTCCAGGTCTTATGGTGACCTTATGGGAGTCTCTGAAGGGGTTTTCTTGGCAGGTTCCTTCAGAGTGGGTTTCCCATGGCCATCCTCTGAGGCTGAGAGAGTGAGACTTGCCCAAGGCTTCAGTTCTTTTGGAAGCCGTTTTGCTTTATCTTCTAGAAGGCAGCTGAAGTGTTGCTTCTTGCTCTGAAGAAGGAGAGGAACCTTCTGGCATCCAAAAGGCTAACATTCTCTGGAGTTATGTCTGATAATATGAATATATAGGATTGCAATACCTGTTCATTTATTAAAAGCTTTCATATCATAGGTATGTCCCTTAATAGTAGTTAACGAAATTAAACAGTACGTAAAACAAAACCATGAAACAAGCTAGACAAGGAAACTGTTACATAGATTTGTAATTGGTTGACTGGCAGAACCCAAAGGATGTTCCACAGTGGCTCCTTTTCATCCTCGAGAGAAGTGACCAGTGGAGTGTCCAGTGGGGTTCTGTCCTGGGCCCAGCGCTATTCGACATCTTTATCAAGGACTTGGATGACAGAATTGGGGGCATACTTATCAATTTTGCAGATGAAACCAAATTAGGAAGAGTAGCTAATACTCCAGAGGACAGGATCAAAATTCAAAATGACCTGAACAGACTAGAAAACTGGGCCAAAGCTAACAAAATGAAATTTGACACGGAGAAATGTAAGGTACAGCATTAAGGGCAGGAAAATGAAATGCACAGATACAGGATGGGGGGAACCTGGGTGAATGAAAATACTTATGAAATGGATCTAGGAGTTCAAGTCTAAAGTCCCAATAGGCCAGTCTCAATGCTTCAGGTAAGGAGCATCAGCCTGAGATCCCCATGGGGCAGTCTGGATCCTTTAGGCAATGAGTCTCAGTCGGAGGTCGCAATGGACCAGTCTCAGTCCTTCAGGCAACCTCCTTTTCTAGGAGAGATTTTGACTTCCAGTTTTGCGCAAACATTATTCTAGCTAAGGTTGTCATATAAAACAGCACCTTCCCATATTTATTGTCCAAATTTTCCTTAATAAATAATATTCTGGTTTTAGTTATTATTATTATGTTTGTATTATTATGTTGGTATTATTATTATTAAGGTTCAATGTAGTTTGCAGTCAATGAAGGCATTTTGGAGCCAATGTTGGGGGCTGCAGGGTCTCCTGTAGGGAGGCAGATTTGGGGGCTGGAGCAAATAAGGCCCTCCTCCTCCTCCGGCCTCTTCCCCTCCAGTCCTTATTCTCACAGAAGAACTCAATTGGGGAGGCCCCCACCTTCCCTTCCCTGCCAAGGCAGAAAGGCTCCTCTGGCTGCCAGACCTCCTTCTCTCTCTTGGGAGACTCCGTGGGTCTATGATATTTCAGAGGGGAATCAAAGGGTCTGTGTGTGTGAATATACATTGACCTCTTTTCAGGTAAGAGAGGACCATCTCTTGTGTTGAAGCTCTTTCCACTCTCCTCTCCCGAAACAGAAAGAAACAAAGGCCCGTTCCAGACGGACCTTGGCTCCGCCCCCAGTACATACTAGGGGTTGGCCGAGGACGCAGCGTCCAATCAGGCCTCACCCCTAATACGTACTGGGGACGTCAAAATGGCAGCACCCTATAAACTTGGGCGCCGCCATTTTGACGTGCCGGATGCTTAGTGTCCGCACATTGCGGTGCGGATGTGACACTGCAAGTGCAATTTACATTGGCCTTACCTCAGAGGCTTGCTGATATCAATATCACCTTTAAAGAACCAAAAACACACAGAAAAGGCACTTTGGAAAGTCACACTCTCTCGGCTTCAGAAACAGTGTGTACATGCCTCTCAAGCTGACTCATATCATCATCACCACACTATCACTGTCAAAACAAGGGAGACTTGTTAGCATTAAAAGCACCCAAAACACACTTTGGAAGGTGACTCTCTCTTGGCTTTCAGAAACAGTGCCTGCATACCTCTCAGACTGACTCATATCACCATCATCATCATCATCATCACCACCACCACCACCACCACC
>NW_024803959.1:0-6197 GCF_019175285.1 Sceloporus undulatus | reverse complement strand
CTAAGGGTTCTAGAGAGGGTGATTTTTACCAGTCTTGTAGAGGAATCCACAGAAAGTGGGGTGTGGCTCAGATGATGTCTAAGGACAATATGGGAAGACTAGGGTCTAGATAGTTGGACAGAGCTCCAGTGGCCTCATGCCTGTGATCTCCCTAAGAGTCCATCCATCAAGCATGCAGCCTTCCTCTCTTTCTGCTTCCCTCCACCTTTCCTAACATTATTATTTTTTACAATGAGTCATGCCTTCTCATGATGCGTCCGAAATATGACAGCCTCATTTTTGTCTTCTTGGCTTCCAGGGAAATTTCTGGCTTGATCTGCTCTAGGGCCCAATTGTTTTTTTTTTTTAGCTGTCTGTGAGATCCTCAGCACTTTTCTCCAGCACCACACCTTGAAATATGCTTGCAGGTTGCCAAATATAGCAATCATATTTTCTTCCTATCTTCTTTCTTAACTGTCCTGTTTATGGATTTTTGACAGGAGTTTTCCACTACAGGAACAGGAACTTAAAATGGAATCATGAGTCTCATTCATTCATGCTCCTTGGTTTGTACATTTGAATAAGAACAATTCTTATTGAAAAACCCAGATCTGGAAAAGATTGCATGGTATTCCTCTCATCACTTTGAAGTCAGTAGGCTTCTTACCACTTGCTTTGAAACAGGTAGGATTTCACCTCGTGCTTTTAAAGGGTTATGGCACTTTATGGAGGTATAAGATCTGAGCAGGGGGAAAAGTTGCTCTGTGCCATTGAGACCTATGCTTAAAAGGGCATGGTGACATAGCCTCCCTTCCTATTGAAATAGACAGCTCTGATTGGTGGAGAGCTATACCTGGCAAAGCCAGAGTCCTTAATGGGACAATAAAATGCCCTGCTTAAGAAAGTTTCAAGTGATGCTTAGCAAAATCCATTTATTCCCTCCATTTAAAAGAAATTGGTGTCACTGAGGATGACACTCCCTTGTAGGAAAACTGATTATGTATCATGTACAGTGAAGCAGCAAGATGTGAGGTATTAAATACACTTTACTTGATCTGTGCCATGTGTATATTCTTCCAGTGCTATCCTGTAGACGTTTTTAAATTTTAAATAATAGATGTATGATGTACTCACATTTAAGACACCATATGCAATGCTGGTTGCCACACCTTGAAAAAAATCCCTATTCAAGTCTTAGGAAAATACTATGATGGGGGAAGGCAACTACCATTTCCCACTCAATGCTATTTGCATTGCAGTCTTTACACAGGGCTTGGAAATGTTTCTTCATTAGGGAAGAGAACTCCCCAAATCCTCCATACTGGCTGTCAGATTCTGGGAGCATTAGTTCAAAAAAAGAAGAAACTTCATTGAAGCATCATTCTCACACGGGGAAGGACTTTGGGAGGAAGAGAATGTCCTATGTGTGTGAAGACTCTCCACACCTGAACAACAACAACAACAACTCTAACTTTCCAATCTTGGGACTCAACGCTGCTTACAAATTAAAATAATTATAATACAGTTAAAAAGGTGTACAAAAAGTCAATATTAAAACAGAATTAAACTATTAACAATATTAAAAGCAATTTAAAATTTACAGCTCCCAGAATGCCTGGCCAGTATCAAGCTGCACCATAACATGAAAGTGACTAAGGAAGTCTGGGGATCCCAGAGCTCTTGTACAGGATAGAAATGAATAAAATAATAATATGGCATTTGACTGTTTTTTAAAAATAAAAAAATCTCTCTTCTAACATGTTTTAAATGGCTTTAATTCTGCTGTTGCTGTGTGCATTCAAGTAATTTCTGACTTAAATGGCAATCCTATCACAGGGTTCCCTGGGGCTGAGAGTGTGGGACTCACCCAAGGTTACCCAGTTGGTTTCCATGGCTGAACTGGGAATCAAACCCTAATCTACAGAGTCCTCATTCACTTCTCAAACCACTACACCACACTGGATCTCTTTTAATTCCACAGATTCCATAAATTGTTTTTTTTTCTTTTTACAATAACACTGAAATATTCTGACTGATTTTTTTTGTTTATTTTAAATCTGTTCTGGTTTTTAATATCCTGTAAGCTACCTTAATATTGGGTAAAGGTGGGATATAGATGAACAACAGCAACACATATGACCACAATCACACTGGTATTAGAATTTCTGACCCTTAGAGCCTCACCAATTTTGACCTTTGGGAAGACTACATATGGTCCCTGGACCACACTTTTTCCAAAGTGGAACCACACTTTGCTGATTCTAATAACTGCTGAAAGTTAAGAAGATAGCCATATATCCTCACCTATATTCACTTCTGAGCTGTCTGCATTTCCAGATTGACAGATTTCCATAGAGTATCATTGGAGCTAAGTCATCACATCCCCTTAGAACAGTCACAAAGGAATTAATTAAAATGGAGTGAACTGTGAGCAGAGAGGATGGCAGTACTGGACAGATATGAATCCAGATGTATTCTTGTGTCTCTTCTGTCTTTGGAAGACCTGGCAAGTGTTCAATGACAGAAATACATACTATTCTAAAGCTTTTATATATGTGGCAAGCCATGACATATCACTTCCTTTCAGTCTGGACTTTAACAGTATCAATGTTGGTTTTGAAAAGTTCAAGAAATTGCAGATGAATTTATAAACTGTTCAAGAATTTGGAATAATCTCTTGGGAAATGAGAGCGAAGTTTTATTTTTATTCAAGATCTTTTTCCACCATTGACGGAACAATTCAAAGTTATCTTAATGAATCTTGACTGAAGTACATAAAATAGCCACTATTAAGAAAGCAGCAAAATGCCCATATACACAGTAAGTCTGAG
Organism: Sceloporus undulatus; assembly: GCF_019175285.1. Taxonomy (NCBI): domain Eukaryota; kingdom Metazoa; phylum Chordata; class Lepidosauria; order Squamata; family Phrynosomatidae; genus Sceloporus; species Sceloporus undulatus. The sequence continues at coordinate 3,387 of NW_024803959.1, read as the reverse complement.
TTGCTCATTTTCTCATTTTAATGACTGCTGTTTCTTTGGTATGACAGCTAGTGTGGTGTAGTGGTTTGAGCGTTGGACTACAATTTTGGAGACCAGCGTTCGAATCCCCACTTAGCCATGGAAACTCACTGGGTGACCTTGGGCAAGCCATATTCTCTCAGCCTTAGGGGAAAGAAATGGGAAGCCAAGAAAACCCCATGATGGGTCCTCCTTAGGGTCACCATAAATTAGAATAGACTTGAGGAAATAACATCATCACCAACAATAACAGCAGCAACAAAGTTTCATTGGTATAATTATTTGAATCAAATGAATAAGGAACTAAGGCCCGTTACAGACGGGCATAAAAGTACGTGCTCAGCACGTACAAAATGGCGGCTCCCGTTCCACACGGGGGCCGCCATTACGATGTCACGACTGCGCCGCCTCTAACCCGATTGTAAGCCTGAGGGCAGGGAACCGTCTGACTAAAAAATTTATGTACAGCGCTGTGTACATTTACAGCGCTTTATAAATAAAGGTTAATAATAATAATAAGTTCCATTTATATTAATAAAAGCTATCTATTAGTTCATTTTCTCTCTTACTGCCTTTGTCTGTCTTTGTGAGGTGATAACACAACCACTACCAAATGAATTGATATACAAATGGCAAAAAATTAACAGCATTATGAGATGGAGCATTAAAAACACCATATTTCAAGTATTACTTATAGGGGTGATTCACCCAAGCCATGATAAAAATTAAGATAATCTTAAAACAATTTCACATGTGAGTGAAATATTAAAAAACAATATTTGCCACCAATGGAGCTTATGTCTATGTAATTTAAGGCTGCTGCCACACTGCAGAATTAATGCAGTTTGATACCACTTTAACTGTCATGACTCCATCCTATGAGAATCCTGGGATTTTTAGTTTGTTGTGGCACAAGAGTTCTCTGACAGAGAAAGCTAAGGGCCCATTCAGACTGAACTTTTTGTGCTGGAAGGAACTGGGAAGATTCAGTTTCTGCCCCCCCCCCAATCCCTCCGGAAGCAAATGCTGACTACCAATCAGGGTATTTTAAAGAATGTCCTCTCAGAGAAATCGGGTTAAAGTTTCTGTCAATCAAATTTAGTTCCGCGATCGTCATAGGTGATGTTTCCTGCACTCATTGGGCCATCGGAAGTGTTCTTCACCCCTCCCTTTAAAAAAAAAAAAGAGGTGCCAGTATGCACATATTTTGTCAAATTTAAAAACTTCCTGTGTGTGTCTATGTGTTGTGGGTATTTGGGTCAGTGTAGGTTATGATCTTCCCTTGGCCCCGTTTTCAACCCCAAAAAGCAAGCTAATGCCATCTCTGCATCCTGAATCCTCCCTCCTTGCCACCCCAGAATGCTTCATACACATGTAATAATAATAATAATAAATTCCTCACCTCGGAATGCCAGAAAAGGATGCCATGCATCATTTGCTTTCCCACAGCTACCCCTGAATTCCTTAGAGACAGTAGCAAAAGCATTCTGTATCAATTTGGCAAATAGGAAAGAGAAATGCTGTAACATTTGCATTGTAGCATTTGCAAAGGAAAAAAGCCTCTTGCAAAGTGCTCTTTGCAGTATTTCCTTTGCTGGAAGTGAGGAAATGAAAGGGAAAGTGAACAAGCAGCTAGCCAAATTCTTCCTTCCTTCCTTCTCCTCCTCCTGCTCCGTTATGGAATGCCCTCCATGGGCCCCTTCTTCCCCCTTGCCCCTTCCTCCTCCTCCTCCTCCTCCTCCATCATCACTTTCTCCAGTTCCCCCCTCTACCCTCCCTCTGACTGCCCTTTGCATCCCCTGTCAGTCACCCCAATTGCCCTTTTTTGTATCCTGTCACCCTTTGCCTCCTGTCACCCCGATCCTCCTTTTTTGCCTCCTGTCACCCTTTGCCTCCAATTCCCCTTTTTTCCATCTTTCCTCCAGCTCCTTCCTCCTCCTCCTCCTCCTTTGCCCCGATGAAGGGGAGGGAATGCCCTGCCCACTCTGACCTAAATCCCTCCCATGAACTTGCCCTGATCATGATAAGGGGCAAGTTCATATTTGCAGAACCCGGGTTTTTTCAAAAGAGATGGCTTTTACCCTGATTCTAAATGACCCACGCCAAGGGGCATTTGCCACAAAACAGTTGTGCATGCCTTGAATTTGATTGTGAGAGATTTGGGGCCAATATGAACTTCACATGCAAGGATCGGTTCCTGATGCGGGGTAAAAGGTAGTCTGAATGGCCCCTAAATGTGTCACAAAATTGCAGAATCCCATAGTATTGAGCCATGGCAGTTAAAGTTGTATCAAACTGCATCAATTCTGCAGTGGAGATGCAGACAAAACAGAATTTGATAAATTAATACCTAGAAAACATTAAGAATATCCAATACCTAGAGTTTATAACACGGGTATTAAAGTGGGGTACTGAATTCTTGGCATTTCTAAACTGCTACCTTCTTGCAGTTTACTGTTAATGCCTGAAGTTCTTTATGAACATACCCAATATGTAAGTATCAATCTAGGGCCTCATTTGAGTTCCTGTATGGTTTGAAATGCAGTGCCAGGGTGCACATCTTTATCCTAAGAAACTCTTCTCTCAGCAATGGGATTAAGGCCTTGGAATTTCATTTTGATCTTTCCAGGTTGATTTCTAGATTAAAATTGGGTCTTTCTTAAATTGAAGTTTATCCTTCCTTGGGTACTGTTCCTCCCTCTCTTCCACTTTTAGGTTTGTTTTGCTCTAACAAACTCTAGCAAATAGTCTATTAGTTATTTGGCTGATCATTCTGCTATCCTTATGGTTCTTATGACTGCTTCCAAGTGCATTTTGGATTTTATGATTTTTGCTGTAGATGCATTTGGTAATTCTTCTAGAAATCAATGGAAATAATCTAGGGTTTGTTTTCCTCATTGTTACTTACGTAAATAGAGGGTATATAGAGATGAAGAATTCCTCTCCAGGGAATATCTCCTATACAAAAGACAGGAAACTGTGCATTTTAATCCAGTTTCCTTATCTGTGCTTCCTACATAAAGTTATCTCTTTTGAGAAATGGTTCTTTTTCTGCTGGGTAAAAAACAATGAAATGTCTATCAGCACAGAGCCTTCAAACCCCCCCCCCCCCCCAGTATAAACATAAGATATAACACTGCAGGAAAGATTAGAACCCAAGTTTTCAGCGGATAAATCCACTTCACATCTTACATAGTATGTAATATGTACACAACAAGCTTGTTTCCCACTGATTGTCTGACATAAGACCCACTCATACTACAGAATTATAGCACTATGGTTCCCGTTCTATCCTATAGAGTCTTGAGACGGACAGTTTACAGAGGACATTAAGAAATCCCAGACAGAGAGCTCCACTAATGGCCCACA
>NW_024803958.1:0-6197 GCF_019175285.1 Sceloporus undulatus | reverse complement strand
GTGGAGCATCTCCCTGTCCTGGAAACGTAGGACGGTTGGAAGAGTGCCGCTCAGCTTTCCTGACATCCAGGTCCAGTAAATGCAGTAAATCCAGTCGTCAATCCATGCATCATCTTGGTCAGGTGTCAGGGGGGTTGAATGGGTTTTCTTCTTTCTTAATAGCAGTATCTGCAAGAGCAGGAGGATCTACAGTTCCTTTAGGAACCAAAGGATTCAGGGAGAGAAGCATTGACTCAATATTGATATGGGGTACTAAAATAAGAGAACACTGGACGTCGTAATCTAATGTAAATGTTTGCAGCAGAAATAGGCGGCATGGTGCCATAACCCATAACCATGGATAAATCTCCTGGAAAAAGATGGTTTGAGCCATAATAGTTAGTGTAGCAATACGGAAGGCCGGATGCCACGTCACACAATGGAATATAGAAGACCATTTTGGGAAGACAAGGAAGCACCTGAAATGAGAGAGTGAGACCTGTTAAAAGGGAAGAAAGGGATTCAAAGGAAGCCTTGGAGATCCTGCTGAACTGGATCCATGCTCCAGGAGGCCACTGTGGCTGAAGGAGGGTCTACCTTCCTGGATGAAACTCTTCTGAGAGGATTGGGAAAGACTTCAAATATACCGTGAGGAGAAATCACATTATTTCTGAGAAAAGGGGAGGGTGGGGTGAATATTTCATTTTCATACCTATACCATAAATCCACATTTTTGTGGGGAGATGACCCTTGTTCTTGCAACACCATCACTTTCCTGGGAGAACTGAAGATGGATGTAGTCTTTTCTTTTTCCCAAACAGAGGAAGAACGGCAGACAGTTAATGCAAAAAGGAGCACTGATCCCAAGACTGGGAAGACATTAGGTCCAATAAGGCGTCTCTCTATGTTTGTCCGTAGGAAACAAAGAGAGGAATGGAGGGAGAGACTGGTGTCTTCAACAAGGCAGATGCATGCCTTCAAGGGATGCTCCACATACATTTATTGTTTGCAGAAAGTGTGCATGCAAGAGGTCCTAAAACAATACTTTTCCTTTTTTAAAATTTTTATTTATTTATTTAATTAGTATTTTTGTTTAGTATTTTTTGAAATTTTACAAAACAACACAGATTTAATATTCTTTCCATACATACTTTTGCATCTTATTCATCCTAAATATCCCCTTTCTCCGCAGAGCCATTCCCTTCTTTATCCTCCATCCAAAATCTTAACTTCTCCTTTGAAGGTAATTTCCCATTTTCTTTTTTTAGTACATTTTCAATAATTTTTTCTCCATATTTCAACAAAATCATTTCCATAATCCTTTCCTTTTTTAAACTTTCAATGTACATGTTAATTCGTCATTAATTGCTAACTTCCAAACTTCATACTAATCCTCCAATTTCACATTCAGTTTTGTTTTCCAATGTCTGGCTATGATTAATAGCGCAGCAGTGAACAAATCTGTTACAAGGTGTTTTCCTTCTTCTTTTCATTCTACTTCATTGGATATTGATAAAAATACTATGTTTGGTTTTCTATCTATCTTTATATTCATAACATTTTCTATCTCTAATATTTCTATTTCCCAAAATCTTTGTACATATTTACATTGCCGCCACATTATATGTAAATATGATCCTACTTCATAACAACCTCTCCAACAATATTTTGAATTACCTTTATTTATATTATGTAGTCTCACTGGGGTCAAGTACCATTTCCAAATCAATTTATAATACTTTTCCTTAATCCACACCGATGAATTTTTCAAATGTCTTCGTTCCCAAATCTTATTCCGTTAATTTTCACAAATCTTACATCCTAATTCCTCTTCCCAAATTTCTTTTGAAATATTTTGATTTAATTTTTTCTCTTATTCTCCATTAATATTTCATAAATTTTACTCATTGTATCTTTCATATTTTCATTTTCCTCCATTTCTTTCTGGATTATTTGTTCAAATTGTGTATATTTTTCCTTTTTCTATATTTCTTTTCTTCCAGTTTTTAAGCCGTTCTTCTATTTGCATAAAATGTAACCAGGACATATTTATTCCCCAAAGTATTCTTTCATATTTTCTTTTCCTATTTTTAATTCCATCCAATTTTGTATTTTATCTATTTTCCTTTCCTTTCATTCTTTATCTAATAAATCTTTTAAATTTTGGGGAAGGATTTTTCCATTATTATTGGTGAGTTTTCATTCATTCATCCTTTTTTATATTTATTCCATATCTCTAATATATTTTTGATAAATGGGTTTTCAATTTCTTTAATTCCTTTCCTACTAAATTCTTTAAAGAATAATTTTCTCTATTTTCACATCTATCTCTTTTTCCCCTTTTCTATCCAATCCAAATCTGGGACATCCATCATACCTTCTATTACAAATCTTAAATGGTTGGCTTCATAAAATCCGTTTATATTAGGGAGGCCTAACCCTCCTTTTTTCTGAGACTCGTACCAAAATACTTTATTTAATCTACTTCTTTTTCCTCCATTACAATATACATTTAGTAAATGTTGCCATTTACTTAATTCTACCTCTGATATTTTTAATGGTATCATGGTGAATAAAACATATAATTTTGGTAAATTTTTCCAAACCATGAAAATTGAATTTTCTTATATTCTACTATATTTTTTCATAGTACTATAAAATTTCCTCCTTCCATTTCTTTTAAGACTTTCGTTATATTAATTCCTAAATATTTTATATTACTTTTTATTCTTATCCCTAACTATGCTTTTCCAAGATACACACACACAATCTGATAAATAATTTAAATCTAATATAAATCCCATTTGTCTGTGGGATTTCCCAAGTGTGATATGGTCCATAGATACAGTTTTGCCATTGAATACAGGAGTGCACTACAGGATCCTTGCAACAATTCAACTTCTTATTCAGAGACAGGGAAAACTTATAATGTTCTTAAGTATATAAAAATACCCAGTACTTTAAATAAGCAGAACCATCTTAGATGAAAAAGGGAAGGAATGGAGAGAGCGATAGAGAGAGAGAAAGAGAGAGGGAGACAGAGAGAGCTCATATAATTCACATGAAGTTCAGACCCAGCAAGTAACAGTACGAACCTTGTGAATATTCGTTTAGGAAGCTTTCAGAGGAGTCTTCAGAAGAAGCCGAGGGAAGCTGTTGGAAAAGTCGGGACTTTGGACTCCTTTTATACGGTTCAGGGGTTGTTGAGCCAGCCCCGTTCCCTCTATGTCTTGAATACATCCCTTCCTTTGAGGAATCCCTCTTCCATTTGAATGATGAAAAGGCGTGGCACACCTTTGTCACTAACTCTCCAGGTAGAACTAGGAAAGACTGCTCTCTGAAACGGTGGGAATGAGCTGCCATCTAGTGTTGGGCCCCATTCCCACTGAGATTTAAACCGGTTTGCAATTCGCCTTCACTCTGTGTTGGTGAATCGATCCCAAGGGGTCCATCGATCACATTATGAAAGCGGTTCTTTGTAATTGCTTCTTATTTTCCATGAAGTACTGCTAAAGAACTAGTGTTAGGAAAGAGTGTTTTTTTGTGTGTGTGATTGCCTCAATTCATTGCGATTGAAACTGATTACAGTAGGATCAGACCTGGTTTGAAATTGGAATGATGGTCTTATAACCTGATCAGCAATTTGGTTTAACTCATTCTGCGATCGCAGCCTTGGTAGGATGCAGCCAAGAATCCCATCAGTCAGACATTGTTTGAGGATACTTGCCCCCTGCCTTTGAGGGTTATGGAGCCCAGGTTCCTATTCCTCTCTCCCTATAAATATGAGACCTGTATTTTGTTCTGTCACTATGCAAGTGTCTGTAAGCAACAGGAAAGTGTAAAATTGTCCTTTGCATCCTGGATATTTATACAAAATGGGTGAAAAGAGGCCAATGTGGATGTCTTTGTAATACAAACATTGTTTCTATAGAACCAGAGTGTCAGGGGCATTGTCTCTCCGAATAAGGGATCTTCCTATGTCAGCCTTCAAGGAAAGCTGAGGGGAGAACATGGCTTGATGTTAGATAGAGGTGCTCCAATATTGGGGTACTTCTAGATTAGTTCAATCTGCCATAGGGGAGGTGAAGTATCTGTAAGAGTCCCTAACAATAAAGGTTTGAGACCAAACTGATTCTTATTGGCACTCTATGTTTACTACACATTGTTTGGTGGCTGCTTTGTTGTGTAGGCCTTTTCTATACTGGTTTGGTTATGGCAACGTTTCTTGCAATGCCCTCTTCCATCTAATTCTTAAAAATACAGGAGCACTTTTTAGTTGTCAGTCTGGTGACTCTGAATGTATACATTATTATATTCATGTCTTCTTGATGCGTGGGCCATTTTCTTTGAAACACTGCATGCTTAGGAGTGCCGTTCCATATAACCTGCCAGTAATAATGGGGCCAGATGGAAGCACATGTTGTATTATGGAGATGTGTACAAACTACTAAGCAACCCAAAAGCAACATGGTTGTTCTCTGATGAATCTGATGACACCACAAAACTCATTGGGAATACTTCCTCATGAAACCCCCAAATGGTAAGTGGTAGGTTTTGGATAAATATTAGAGGGAAGGAATATGCAATTTATGGAGACAGATGCAGACAACAAGGAAACATAAACAATGAACACTCAGCTTCTTCAGGCATTAAAGTCTGACTGCCTTCACTATAATTAGAGCCAAAATTGCTAATCTGCTCCAACTCCCAAAGGCAACCTGAGGATGTAGTCTCTCCAGAACACCATACATTTCTCTTCCACAAAACAACTCCCGTTGCTATTAATCCAAAATAATTAAATTCCAGGTAGGCTGAATCTGAAAGTGTGTCAATATGGCAGCTTCACTGGCAAGGCATTTTAGGGAGCATGAATCTGAAGGGGAACGCCATCAAAATGCATTTCTTGCATGTCTCTAAATGAAGGACAAGAAGTTACTCTGCTGCAGTAAGATATGGATGAAGTGTTCATTTATTCATTTATGTTTCTATGTTCCTGTTCTGTACTAAAGACCCCATCGAGGGAATATCCTGAACATTGAGTGGTCCCAGAGACTCTTTGGGATAGGCACATGTTTGTCATGGACTCCATCAAATCCCAAGCCGCACCCATAAGATTTGACAAATTGGTCTCGAGTTGAATTAAAAGTCTGGGCGATCCTAACATTAACTGAGTGAAACTACGTGTGAAAGGGATCTAGGAGTCCAAGTGCACCACAAGTTGAACATGAGTGAGCAGTGTAATGCGGCAGCTAAAAAGGCCAATGCAATTTTAGGCTGCATCAATAGAAGTATAGTGTCTAGATCAAGAGAAGTAATAGTGCCACTATATTCTGCTCTGGTCAGGCCCCACCTGGAATATTGTGTCCAGTTCTGGGCGCCACAATTTAAAAAGGACTTTGAGAAACTGGAGCCATGTGTCCAAAGGAGGGCAACTAAAATGGTGATGGAACCGATGAAGCCTATAGGAACGACTTTAGGTAACTGGGATATTTAACCTAGAAAGAGAGGTTAAGAGTTTGTATGATTGCCCTTTTTTAAATATTGAAGGGATGCCATATTAGGAGGGAGCACTTGTTTTCTGCTCTATTTCCGGAGACTCGGACACGAGCAATAGATTCCAAGCTACAGGAAATAGATTCCACCTGAACATTAGAGGAACTTCCTGACATGAAGGGTGTTTCGACAGTGGAATGCACTCCTCGGAGCTGATAGAGTCTCCTTCCTTGGAGGTCTTTAAGCAGAGGCTGGATGGCCATCTGTCGGGGATGCTTTGATTTGGATTTCCTGCATGGCAGAATGGGGTTGGACTGGATGACCCCTGAAGTCTCTTCCAACTCTATGATTCTATCAATCCTAGATGTCTGCATTTTTGGAATCAAGTCTTCTGGCTCCCTGGGCCCTTTTCTCTGAAACGCTGTGGAAATGTCTCTGGAGTTATGCCTTTATGCATGGCTTGACATTAAAGAATGGACCCAGATGGAAACATTTGTTGAGATATGGACCTGATTCTGAACTGCTAAGCAAGCAGTTGGGTGGCACCACCAACTTCAATTGGCATTCTTCATCATGACTCCTATCAGGTCTCACATGGTCAGTGGAAGGTTTTGTCAAGTATTAAAGTTGAGGAATATGCAATTTAAGGAGAGCATGAGGAGGCATCCACAACGGACAACTCAGCTTCTTCAGGCAATAGAGTCTGACTGCCTTCACTGTAGTTA
>NW_024803957.1:0-6204 GCF_019175285.1 Sceloporus undulatus | reverse complement strand
TTTTTGGATTGATTCCTATGGGGAAGGGAGGTGAGGGATTTCAGTAAGCCGAGGGACTCAGGAGAGGCGAGCTCCATGGCCCAAGCCTCCCTTTTCCCTCTTTCCTGGGGGCAGCGCCTCTCCCGAGCCGTCCAACCACTGAGTGGCGACGTCATCAGAAGACAGCCCACAAAACTTAATACAGCAAACCGTTCTGAGAACGGTTTCAAGAAAAAGGAATCGCAGTGCGGTAAACTGCCGTTCTGATCCCGTTCTGATCACGTTTTGATTTCTAATGCGGTAATATCCATTCCAGGAATGTTTTCATCACGTGATGATATGGAACGTTCTCAGAACGCAGTGCGATAATCTTCATGTTGTTGTTGTTGTTGTGTGCCTTCAAGTCATTTCCAATTTATGGTGACCCTAAGTTAGTGCAGGGGATGCAGTGGCTCAAGTGGTTAAGACACTAAAGATTATCACACCAGCGCTTGCTGTCTCTCAATCAGCTCTCAAACGTTAAGGAAGTGCATGTGTGTGAAAGCCTGGCACGCTTTCTCATCATCAGGGAATTGTCAGCTTCCTCTAATGTCACTGAATCATTCCAGGAGAGGGAATTACCTCTGAACACAAAGTTTCCATTCAGAGGAAATTCCCTCTCTCCGAATGATTCAGTGACACAGGAGGGAGCCGAAAATTTCTTGATGAGGAAGCATGCAAGGCTTTCACACACATATGTTTCCTTAATGTTTGAGAGCCAATTGAGAGATGGTAAGCACTGGTGTGATGACAGGTTGGCAGTTCGACACCCGGGTGCTGCATGATGGGGTGACCTCTTGTCATTAGTCCCAGCTTCTGCCAACCTAGCAGTTCAAAAGCATGCAAATGCAAGTAGATAAATAGGTACCACTTCTCAGTGGAAAGGCAGCAGCATTCAGTGAAGTCATGCTGGCCACATGACCACCAGAACAGTCCTCAGACAATGCTGGCTCTTTGGCTTAGAAACAAAGATGAGCACTGCCCCCTACAGTTGGTTACAAATAGACATTCATGTTAAGGGACTAGCTTTACCTTTTACCTCTAAGTTTTCCTGGCCATGGGTTTGTTTTTTTTTGAGGGGGGGGGGCAAGTTTCTTCAGAGGAGGTTTGCCATTGCCATCCTAAGGCTAAGGGAGTGTGACTTGTCCATGGTCAACCAGTGGATTTCCATGGCCAAAGCAGGATTCAAACCTTGTTCTTCAGAGTTGCATTCCAATGCTCAAACCACTTCACTACACAGGTTCACTGGTACTGGTGTGGAAAAGAGCCATGTCACTGACTCCACTCATATGCTTCCTTTATGTGTATCTTACCCAAAAAAATGTATTGGAATAAATATTTTAGTTAAGTCACTGATTCTTGCCTTTACCTCCCTTTTTAATTTTATTTTATATGTGCTTCTTTTTAAAAAGTCTAATAGGATGGTGGGGTCATGAATTCCCAAGCAGATTTCTCATGGAAAACAGTACGTATGTTTCCCATTTAGTTTTATTTGCAGGTGTATACTTCGTGGTAGGAGTAAGGAGCTTGCTGTAAAGCAGTTATTAGATTTTCTCTCACAGCACAGAAAGTGAATTCAATCCCATCTATGGGAAGGACCAAATCTTTACTCAGTTTCTACAGTTTCAGAATTGTTTTAACAGTTACTAAATATTGGGCTTTTTTAAAGATACTGGTTAGGATATGTATCTATGGGTCTGAACAGACAGACCAAAATAAAGCAGTCCTTAGAACTGGAGCATGGCTTTGGCGCAGCTTCCGGCCTCTTAGGACACATGCATCATTTATATAGCATACCTCCACAGTGACCTGAAGCAGCTTTATTTTGACCTATCTGTTCAGGCCCTATATCATCTTGTAAACACCACAGCAGACTCCCACCCATGAAAATATGGGCATATTATTATTATTATTATTATTATTATTATTATCCTGCTTTCCTCCAAATTTGGGACTCAAAGTGGTTGAGTAGTTGCTAGAGAGTAGGTAGGTGAGCAGTGACACATCCAGCTATTTTTCAGTAGCTGCACACTCTGCATCAGGCATCTGCAGAGATTTTTGGGGGTCTTTGCAAGTTCTCTGCAGATGATGTCCTTGCAGAATGTTCTGCTACAGGAAAATAGCTGGATGCATCCCTTTTCATTCCCCCACTCCCCCAAAACATAGAAATGACTACCTTGGTGGTAGGGACTGCATTATTTACAGGGTGAGTCGGGTGAGGGGAATGGCCACTGTGTAGTAGGAAGAGAATTCCAACCATCACAACAACCATCAACATGAGTTGTGATGTCATAAATCTGATTTTTGTCATCTTAATTTACTAACAGGATGCCAGCCAATGTCTTATTTTGCCATTCTTATGCATTATGCTGGGAGCAGTGTGCTTTACAAGACAAGAAATAAGTGTAATAATTAACATCTCTCCCATAGATAACTGTGACTGAAGCACAGAAGGCCAAGACCAAACATGTTGTGTGTGGGAATATGGGGGGTGGGGTGGGAATGCATGCACATACATTATTATGTGTTAATTTCTCTAGTCTCCAGACTGATTTGTAGGGAATCCTTCAAATCTGTGATATAAAACATGGGTTTCTAAGGATTATTTAGACCCCAATTGCCTGGTTTGGCTGCATAGTAAATTATACTTTAACAAACTACTGATGAATTGAATTGAATTGACACTTGAGAGGAAAGGGGAACAATAAGAACCAGTCAGAGGAGTTTATCGCATGGGGCTTGTAGAATGGGACCAGAGCAGAACGAAAAGGGGTGGGAAGGGGATGGAACAGGTAAAGAACGCATATTGCAGTATGGGAGAATGCCGCTGATGCTGCCGGAAGTCCTCAATCTGTTCTGCATCAGTCCCACAGCAGCTGATTTTCAAGAACAGTTCAGAATTATTCTTGAAAATTGGCTGCTGTGGGATGGATGGGGAACAGATTGGGGACTATTGGCGGCATTCTCCCATGTGGTACTATGCATTCTTTCCCCATTCTGTTCCCTTCCTGCCCCCTTTCGTTCCGCTCCGGTTCCATTCTACAAGCCCTGTGCGATAAACTCCATAGCCAATGTCTTCCATGTCACCGGGGTAATATAACTGCTCTGGGTTTTAGTATGAATTTTAAAGAGCCAGATGGATCCAGCAGCTTGCATAATGCTTTTTAAATTTCAGATTAAAACCCAGAGTGAATTTACTGTGTCATTGGCAGGGGAGCCACCAACTGCCACTGGTGAGAAGACAGCATGTGATCTATTCTGATCTTATAAATCACATATTACAATGGTACCTCGGGATACGAAATACCCAGGTTACGAAATTTTCGGGATACGAAAAAATCCCATAGGAAATCATTGTTCCGGGTTACGAATGTTTTTTCGGGATACGAAGAAAATTTTTGGTGCTTTTTTCGGCTTTTTCGCACGAAACGCGGCTTTTCCCCATTAGCGCCTATGGCAATTCGGCTTACGAAGGCTTTTCGGGTTACGAAAGCGGCCGCGGAACGAATTAATTTCGTAACCCGAGGCACCACTGTATTGGAATGGAAGAATTATGACTGAACTGTTACAGTAATTGTTCCCCTTCTCTTCCAAAGGTTTATAATATTTATGGTATTATTTTATCAATCTCATCACAGATTTTAATAATGAAAATATTCCCACAAATAATAAAAGCTTGAGAATGTAATAGATGCTTACTTATTTTACAGAATTGCAACTGAGTCCTGGAATCAATGGATTTCGACTGTCAAATCCTCCCATTTTATTGGTGTGTGCTCTTCATGCTAGTTTAGAGGTAATCACTTTCCCATTAATGATGATGTACAAACAATTGAAGCAATTTTTATATCATTAACCAACATCATCTTGTATATGGTATTGAAATGAAGATGCTTATCTGAAGACAAATGGAGTGCTTTGAAGGTATTGCCAGCATTAGCATCTATTTCTACCATTTTAGTCTCCATCAGGCAGGCAGGCAGGCAAGTAGAAAGGGCAAGAATAATGGTTAGGACATCAAATACTTAAATGCTATTCTTGCCCCTTTTACTTGCTTGTCTGCCTGGTTGCATAATGATGCCATGTCTTCCCCTTTCAGCAAGGAAACAAAATACCCCACAGCTGGGTCCTTGAGATGAAACGAGGATGTATTTCTACCATCTGAGAGTCATATGGCTGCTGAGCATTCTGTCTGAAGGAGAAGATGGCAGCAATAGCAACTTAATGGAATGCTAGAGATAGATATTAAAAGAAATCTGACAGTATGTTCTAGCAGCATGATATCTCTTTTTGTATTACATCTGCCTTCAGACTGATACTGTTTGTTATAGAACCATTGCACTTGCAGAATCCGTATATGGTTTTGTTTTGCTTTTACAAAAGATAAAGAAGGCACTAAACCCAGTTGGTATATTTGGAAATATAGAAATTGTGATTGAAGGTTGTGTGGGGAGAGGTGCTTACCTGGAAAAGCAGGGAAGCCACCACTGCTGCTTGGTGCTGTTGCAACTCTTTTCTTTTGTAGTTCATGCTCACCTGATGATTTATACATTTTCTCCTGTAACTTGACTAAAAATGTTTCCATAATGGCTCCTACCTTTTGCAGGTTCAGAATGGGCCATCAAAATTTGGGAGGGATGTTTCAAGTTGAAACCTACCATTTCAAATATTGTTTTCAACTATCTAACCATGTCATTGCCCTCTGCTTTTTATTTAACATTTGCAATGATTCCATCTCATCTTGGAAGCTAATCAGGGTCAGCCCTAGTTAGTCCTTGGATGGGATAGCAGGTACTGTAAACTATATTTCAGAGGAAGCAACTGGAAAAAACTACATCTGAGTATTTCTTGCCTAAGAAAACCCTATGAAATTCATGGGGTCACCATAAGTCAACAGCGGACTTGAAGGCACATATACACACTGTACTGAAATTTTGCCACACAGAATAAATTACATTCTTCTATTCTCTGCACCATACTTATTGCCATGTCACTAGGTCATATTTTTCTTATAGGTGTAATGGTTGCAAAATAATGTCACTTGGGCCCATAAAATTTCAAGGTCCTTTCATGTCATTTAAAATTAGCTTTCTATTTTGACTGCTAGTTGATTAGCAAGTTAGCAGGGTCATGTACTGAAAAGCTAGACATTGTGATCACAGCTCTTTCCCTCTAGATTTACATCTGACAGCACATCCACAAAGCAGAATCAGATGTTTTGACTTTCTTTCTTAGTTTAGTTTCTTAACTTATCAATCTGTGCCTGGGAGAACAGCATGGAGGTGGGAGGAAATTTTTAATGTGTTATAAAGACACTAGTGAGTCTGTAGGAATGCAACAGTGAATGCTTGAAATAAATTGTCCACCAATCAGAAGGACACAAAGTTTGAAACTCAAGTATAATCCCCACATTTCAGTGAAAAATTAGACAGAGAATAATATTTGCTTGAAAAGGAAATTATTAGCATGCCAGGTTCTGTCTCATAATTGAATTTCTAAGGAAAATTGGCCAAGTCTGGTCAAGGTGTTGGACTGTGTGGTGGCTTCTCAACTCGACATAGTGTTGCATGGTACTGATTATCTCAATCCATTCCACCTGGGGTTCATGTATGGCTTTGATGGATGGAAACAAGCTTACTGCATAAGTATAGTAGCAGGAGTCATGTGGCATATGAAACACATGCCCCCAGGGAAATTTTTACTGCCTTTGGAACCCCATGATCTTTGTCTCTCTTCCTTGCCATTTTTGGGCTGTTCCAATGGGACCCACCACATCTCAATAAATCTTTTTTTGGGGTGGGTGGGGATTTACAACAGTTCTCCTAAACATAGGCCTGAGATAGATGGGCTGAAAGGGGCGTGGCGGTGGTGATACTATGGTTTAAGACCATGCAGCAACCGCATGGTCTGGAACCCTAATATGTAATGGTGGCGGCCTGATGGCAGCATCCCATCCACACGGGCACCGCCATCTTGACGTAAGGCAGGGGTCTGCAACCTCCGGCCCGCGGGCCGGATGCGGCCCGCGAAGGCCTGGCCGCCAGCCCCCAGCTGCTCCTGCCGCCGCCGCTGCCGTCGCGGCGGTCGCCCGTCGCGGCTTTTCGCCGCTCTGGGCGCCGCCATTTTGGGCGAAAAAATGGCAGCGCCCATAGCGGCCTCTGGGGCTATGGGCGCCGCCATTTTTTT
>NW_024803956.1:0-6206 GCF_019175285.1 Sceloporus undulatus | reverse complement strand
GGGGGGAGGGTCTAGAGAGGCTCCAGTCCTGGTCCCCTCCTTCTCCTCCTGCTTTGAAATCCCCTCCGAGGCTGGAAGGACTAACAGTCGCAGGCATGGAGCTAAGAGATGCCCTCGAGTTGCCCTTGGGACCCCTGAGCCTCAGTGCAGGAGCCTTCGGGGGACAAACTCTCTCCAGGTAAGATGTTACCACATTTGGATTTTAATAATCTTTGGAGTGTGTGTGGAGTCCCTTCATGACCTCAAACAGACCTGCCAGGCTAGCAGCCATAATCCTGGAAGCAGTGGGTCAGGTTGGCAGAGGAGTCAGCCTCACAAGACCCCTGAGAAGCAACGCTTTGCAAATTCCCCACAGAAAGGTTTGGGAGTTGCAATTGCAAAAGGGAAAACCATCATCTCCAAGAATAAGATCTTTGTTTTAGGCCTCACACTTGATGGCTCAGTGATTAAGTCAATGGCCATCTATTCATCTGTTTGCCTTTCTTGGGTGTGATCAGATCCAAGTGCAATCAGAGGAATGTTCTTTAAACCTCTGCAAAACTTCCTTTTGACATAGTAAATAAGTTTGAAATGCAAAGTAATGAGCGTAAATGTTCAACTTGTCTTTTATTGTCCTTCAGGAGTCTGTGAAAAATGTTTCTCTAGCTGCCTTTTGAAAGTGGGGCTTTGTAAAAAATTCTCATCACGTTCTCAATGAACAAAAAGAAAAACATTGGTTTGTCAAATCACTACTCACAGATGCCTTTTGAGGTCTTTTTTCCCCCAGGCATGAAGTCCTTCCTTCAGCCCCAATGGGATCCTTGAATCAAGATTCACTTCAGCAGAATCTCCAAGGCTTCCTTTGAATCTCACCTTCTCCATTAACAGTCCCACTCTCTCTTTTCAGGTGCTCCTCATCTCTCCCAGATGTCCTACTATATCCCAGTTGGCTATACCCCATTAGTCCGCTCTTCTACCTCTTCTGTCTACAATGGTTTGATCAGTCAAGGAGGAGAGCCATTGGGTAACGTTGCTGAGGGATTCGTCACCATGGTCCCTGATTCCTCTATGGATCTTGAACCTCCATTTCCTGAGGTCAGGCTTATTCCTAAACGATTCAGAATTGAGGAAAGGCTAGATGGTCTTTTGTTTCTAAATTCTCTTATACTGGTCGAAACAGAATAGCATTCCGTCATTTACTTAGCTCCTCTGGTTCCTTATGATATCCATCCAACCACAGACCTGCAACGCAGAAAGAAGTTAACTTCAACATTTATCAGAACCCCCGGCGCATGGATTTATGATGATGAGCCCCTGGACCTGAATGTCAGGAAAGCTGAGCATCCCTCATCCAACCCTCCCAAGTTCCCAGGATAAAGAAATGCTCTACTTTCCTGACACCCAGCTCTACCTACTTTTTATTGCTTAGACCTCTTCTCTAGGCTGCTTTTCTACACTTTCCTTTCTGGCTTCGCTTTTTACAAAGCTATCTGGACCGTCTGTATTGAGAATCAAGGGACAGTTGGTTTGAAGGTAGTTACATACAGGAACAGTATAAACCCAATACCTCTGCAAAACATGAAGAAATACATGAGGATTCCTCCTAAGTGAGGACCTTATTGCTCTCCTTTCTGAACTGGCTCCAGCATCCCAGAAAGATGGAGGCAGGGATTATCGCTCACTAAATTGCTTTCGAATCGCTAGCCACCATCATCTTAGGCAAGACATACACCAGTCCCTTCCTCTGAAATATATCTTACAACAGTGGTATTTGCTGGTGGTTTTAGATTCCTATATTGGACAGGCTCTAGTGCCTTTAGAATATCTTGGCCTCCAATATGTATATAGAGAGAGAAATCCTTACCTGGCCTTCCTAATACTCAAGAGAAGAATGTCTGGTTGATGGTTCTCTAAGTTTCATCAAACAGTTATAGGCCCGAGACAGACAGGCCTAAACTGGCATGGTACAACAAACCACATCTTCTTTAACCTTTGTAAGTTTATGGAATCTGTTTGTCAAGAGACTTGTAAAAACTGCTTTGCCGAGCAGGAACAAAGAAGGAACATCTCTGTGATCATGGAAGTAGCCTAATGGCAGCTTCCTGTCCATACTGGGGCCGCCATCTTGGCGTAAGCAATGTGCAGCATATAGATATCGCTGGGCGGCACTTATTTCACTGGCACACTTGTGAAGGGCACGTCTTAGAAAGAACCTGGTTTTTGCAGGTTCTTTTTATTCCCAAGGGACGCCGCATGGTTTGGCTGCTGTGGCTTCCTTTTGGAGTTAAAATGGGAGCCTCCAGTCTGCCATTTTCGGTGGTCTGTTGATTCCCATAGAAACATAAAGTTCCTCCCAATACCAGCTGGCAGCTCATCCTCAACCTTCCAGACAGAGGTCTTTCCTAGTTCTCGTGCAGATTTTCTAACACAAATGTAACCCTTACCATTATGAATGAATTAAAAAGTATGACAAGGCCTTTCGCACCCAAAATGTAGAGAGATCTTGTAGAACTTTTGAGATGAAAGAGATCAGCAGCATGGACTTCTGTAGACTTAAGTCTATTCCTCTAAATGCATCTGAGGCCCAAGTCTACCAAAACACCTGCTGGAAACTTCTTTCTTTAGTTTGACTCGAAGGTGATCTCTCTACAGACTGATTCTACTGACTCACATCTTTGAATTTTGGGAACCAGGGGGAGTTAATAATGTTTCTAAAGAAGGACTATAATGTTCCCAATAAAAAGCCAAGAAAACATCATTTTGATCTACGAAGCTGAATATTACATGGGGTGTCCATGGTGTGCTACACCTGTTGTCTACTCAGGAACAAAAGGGACTCTTCTAATGGAAGGACCTGTTCAGAGTGTCTCTAAGGGCAGGAGGATGGCACAGTCCCCCCGAATGGTACAAAAGGAGACCAGAGTCAAGCCTTTTCCAAGAGCTCCTCTCGACTTCTTCCAAAGACTCCTCTGAGAACTCAGTAAGTGAGCAGAAGGAAGCCTATTCCTACTAGTTGCTTCATTTGAACATTGTCTGTATGCTGTTCTGTCTCTTTCTCTGACTCTTTTGCTCTCCTTCTCTATCTCCCCCCCCACACACACACACACTTTTTTAAACATCCTTCAGGTAAGATGATTTTGTGCATTGAAAACACATGGCAATGTGTTTTTAGTCCTTAGGGAAGAGTTGAGCTTTACCCATCATACAATGGGAATTCTGAAATCCTTAAAAAATACTTTAAGAAGCCCTATCTTCCACTGCAATTGTGTGTTTGTAGAGATATGAGGAAAGATGGGTTTGTTAAGGGCCTTGTTCCCATTACATTTTAATCTGGATCGGTATCTGCATGAAAGGGGCATGGTTTCCACTGAATCTGATTTCAGAAATTGATTCAGAAAAGGAGAGCATGCTTTTTGCCCATTTTTGCTTCATTTGAACTTTGTGTGTATGCTGATCTCTCTCTCTCTCTCTCTTTCTCTCTCACTCTTTCGCTCCCCTCATCCCTACCTCTCTCTCTTTTTTAAACATCCTTCAGGTAAGATGATTTTGTTCATTCATAACACATGGCATTTTTTTTTAGTCCTTAGGAAATTTTGATTTCCTCCCATCATACTTTTGCATGGAGAGGAGGTTATTTCAGTTTAAATCCAGTTTCTGCATGGGATCCGTCCCGTCTGAGAAACTAGAGCCAAGTGTATTTGCAATGCCAGGGTATTACTCCAATATCCAAAGTAATACAAAATGGAGTAGGCTCTGTGCATTTCAAGGGATGTAGATTGTAGTATTTTGAATGAAAATTTTCAAAGATCACATTCCTTAAGTGTCTAACTATGTTACGAATTGATACCTTGGTTTTGCCTCTTTGCCCAGAAACCTCATTCTATCTTTTGCATTCAGAGGATTATTTGTTTGACTAGGAAATGATTTTTCCTTGAACTGGTTTGTTTGTGTTGCTTAAAGCAAGTATTAGATCTGCTTAGAACAGGCTCTTGAAATAAAAGTAATGGGAAAGACACATAGAAATAATCTCTCATTGATTCCAATGCGGACACAGGTCAAACCATGGATTTCATTTGTTCCAAGGCTATCGCTTGCGGTTCATAGTTAGGATTATTCTGAGCCACCATTTCCATTCAAAGGTTCAACATAACATAGAAATGTGTAAAACAACCCTTCCAAAGACTACAATATTCTTTATTATCATCATAATTATTATTATGCTTTCCTTATATAGTGCTGTAGATGTTCACTATGTAGATTAAAACTAAGTTCCCTGTAGTCCAATGTGCCTATAGTTAGTGAAATGTGGGGTGTCCAAAACCAGAGAAGGGGCAACAAGGTTTAATTTGATGCAATTTTAATGTCACTTCATCACTTCTAGAAATGCTCTCTCCATCCCTTCGATTGAACTCTGGAAATCCAACCAGGTTCCCTCTTGGTTTTCATGGTTTTCCTTACTCTAAGCCAGTATGAGTTTCATAAAGGGAACACAGAGTACAAAGAAATGAACTAGAATGAGCAAACAGCCCTTCTGTAACCTCTGGCATCCTCCATTTCTGTAGAATATAAATGTGTTCAGATGAAGCCACCAAAGAATGCAGCTTCCTTTTAGAGGCTACTGCCACAATTTCCATTCAAATCTTCTAAACAATGCAGAGACATGTAAAACAACTTTTCTTGGAAGCAATGCTCCTTTTTGCAGCTACTGCCTTCTGTTCTTCTCCCTTGAAAAAAGCCTATCTCACTCTACAGACTTTTCAGGGAACACGTGATGTTGCAAGGACAAGGGGTTATGTTGCGTGCATTAATTCACAGTAATGGTAGAAAAGAGGTATGAGAACATTAACCCCAACCTCCCCCTTTCTCTAACAAATATTCTATTTCTCCACATAACATTGAACATGAGTCCAGCCCCAACCAGTCATTCCCAGTTAAGTTTTGAGGTCTTTTTTACAGGCATGAAGTCCTTCCTTCAGCCCCAGCGGGATCCTTGAATCAAGATTCACTTCCGCAGGATCTCCAAGGCTTCCTTTGAATCCCACCTTCTCCATTAACAGTCCCACTCTCTCATTTCAGGTGCTCCTCATCTCTCCAAGTTGTCCTACTATAACCCAGTCAGTTATCCCCCATTAAGCCAAATGGCATCCTACTTTCCAGTCCACTCTTCTACCTCTTCTGTCTACAATGGTTTGATCAGTGAAGGAGGAGAGCCATTGGTGGATACTGCTGAGGCAATTGGCACCAGGCGTTTTGATTCCTTTATAAATGCTCCAGATTCAGATTTGGTTGGCATTATTCCTCAGCCACATTTATTTGTTATGGATGGACGCAGAATAGGAGTCAATCCTTTTTGTAGACCCTTTGTTCCCTTTTGATATCCATCCAACCGCAGACCCTGCAAAGGAGAAAGAAGGAAACTTCAACACTTATCGGAGCCCCGGCCACAGACCAAGACAGCGCATGGATTTACAAGTGACGATCCCCTGGATCTGAATGTCAGGAAAGCTGAGCATCCCATCCAACCCTCCCAAGTTCCCAGGATAAAGAAATGCTCCACTTTCCTGACACCCAGCTCTACCAACTCTTTAATTTTTGGACCTCTTCTCTAGGCTGCTTTGCTACACTTTCCTTTCTGGCTTCGCTCTTTACAAGGCTATCTGGACCGTCTGTATTGAGAATCAAGGGACAGTTCAAACATTGGTCTCTTCCTTGGGATGCAGCCTTTTCCTCCTCTGCCTTACTCCCCATCTGCCTTCACATCCAACAGTCTCTCGACCATGAATGAGAACAAATTGGCGACCATTTTTAGGCATGTGTCTTTGCTTTTCTCCTTTGATTTGAAACTACTAGTCCCAGAAATAACTTGCTCTGTGTCTTTTCTTCAATAAAGCTTTGCTTCAGCAAATAATTTCCTCTTGTGGTTTTTATTCTTTTGGCCAAATCTACACCATCAGAGATGTCTCTTGAGCTTTCAGAGGTAGGTCAGTTCTGCCTAAACCCGGGATTCCCATTCTCACCCCCCAAAAAGTCAGCCTTCAAGCAATGGATTAGGAGGGTGATGATCCCACTACATCCTTATTCCTATCTGCCCTAATGTTATATTCGGCGAGGGATTTGGAACAAGGATATGCCAAATGTACAGAGAGATACATCTCCTTTTGTTTTTTTCCCCCCTTTGGTTTTTTTTAGAGATCAGGGCTAATTTCTATCTCATCTTTAAGTGGGGT
>NW_024803955.1:0-6207 GCF_019175285.1 Sceloporus undulatus | reverse complement strand
CATTGCTTTTCTGTGTGGCTTAGGTTTGGCACAACTTTCCTCTAGCTGTTTCTCATAACTTCCTGATTGCTCATAGGCAGGTGGTGTATGTCTCAGAGCAAGTTCAAATGAAGATTACCAAGGACTCTTCACTGCGGCTATTATGTGGCAGGGAGATTGGCAAAAAACGAAAAATAAGAGAATGATTATGCCTCTGCCATTTCATCATCAACATGATGCCCAAGCTACTCTGAGTGGTGAGGAGCCTATTGAGATTAGGCTCGGGGGGGTCGTGGTTAGAACTCATGGTTGCCTGCCATGATACATTTGCCAGGTATTTTGGAGAGAAAATCACTTGTATTTGCTCAGCACTTGATGCCAGTTATTGCAGTGCCTGGAATTGCCAGTGTCCACACCACCAGCACCCTATTACTAATATTCCCTTCTAGAACAAGATGCTTGAGTGTGTGATGGCTGGGATATTTCAGGCTGCCTTATCCTCCACCACTTCATTTATTCCCTGGCTTTACTGCAAAATTGAGATTCAAGGTGACAAATTCTTGGAGGCAGCCGAGTATCTGTACCCAATCTGGTCTAGTTGCAAAGCAAGATAGGATACTGAAAGAGCCATAGGCCCGCACCCCCCCTAACCCTAGTGCGCGCTCTGCATGCACAAAATGGTGGCGGCCGTTCCACACAACCACCGCCATGAGGACGTCACGACCGCGCCGCCTCTATATGGGGCGGCGCGGACGTGATGTCCTCGCTCCGTGCCAGGGCGCTTAGTGCGCCCTTAGCGCGGAGCAGGAAGGAGCTCCGTTTCGGAGCTCCTTCCTGGTTTGGTCCCCTGGGCGCAGCCTTCACACAGTTGCACCCAGCGGACCAAAGGAGAAAGGGGCCAAGCGGCCCCTTTCTCCTCCTCCCCGCCGCCGCGGGGTGTCCTTGGGGCTTGAAGCCCCAAGGACACCCCTTTCCAGGCTGCGGGGAAAGGGCCTTTTGCCGCTTCCCCGCAGCCTGAAAAGCGGTGGATTGGGACCTCAGCGGCTGCTGCTCTGGACACTGAGGCCCCGATACACCGGGGAAAGGGGCGGGTGCAGCCTGCCCCAAACGGGCGGTCTGTAACCCGCCATAGTTGTGCTGATTGATAGTCTGCTCTGGGAAAAAGATCTTCCTGGATCACTCAGTGCAAGATTGCCATATTGCCAGTTTAGCCAGATCTTATCTGGATTTGGCCCAGTACCCATTTGGACCATTAAGTGGCCCGGATTCTAAGATTTCATTTTATACAAAGTTAAAGCTCTAGCCCTTCTGCAACCAGAGATAGAATGTATAAAACAGATTTCCATTGTTTTGAGAGAAATAAGCCTACAACTGTTTTTTAGTGTTAGCTAATGAGTGAAGGAGCTAGCATGGTAATGGTTTGAGTGTTGGACCAAGCCTCTGGACACTAGGGCTTGAAATCTATTGGATAACTTTGGTCATCATATGCTTTCAACCTCAAAGGAAGGTAAAGACAAACCTTCTCTGAACAAATCTTGTCAAGAAAATCCTATGATAGCTTTGCCTCAGGATCACCATAGGTTTGAAACTACTTGAAGGCACACAACAACAACAATGGTGAAGTATCACAGTATATCTGAGATGTAAATTGACCATCTCCTGGGTAAATATTTCAAATGGATATGGGAAGCCTAGTCTTTTTCCACAGAACAGACCACAAGAGTACAATGGAAAGAAATAACAGAGTCAAGGCATATGAATGAAAAATGCAACACAGTAATGAAGATATTGGCAGGGAGTTTCAAATAGTGACAGTTTCACTTCCAAAAGGAAACTATGGTCCAAAACACACTTCAGAAATAATCCAGTTTGAGACCACTCTGAGTGCCTTGGATAAATGGTAGTAAATTCTTGGAACTGTAGTTTTGTGAGACATTTTGCCTTCTCTGTCAGAGAGAGCTCTGGTGCCACAACAAACTACAATTCCCAGGATTTCCTAGCACTGAGCCAGGGCAATTAAAGGGGTTTTAAACTGGCTTATTTCTGCAGTGTGTTTTGGACAAGTCCTTTGGGAAGGACTAATTTCACTTTTCCATGTCTTTGATATATAGTATATCATTTTGAATATATGATCTTTGAAGTTAAATGGGTCTTACTGAAATAAATATGTACAAAGGATTTATATATTTGTATATATTAGGATGGAGAGCCAGTGTGGTGTAGTGGTTTGAGCAGTGGACTACAACTCTGGATACTTGAGTTCGAATTCCCACTCAGCCATGGAAACCCATTGGGTGATATTGGGCAAATCACAGACCCTCAACCTCAGGGGAAGGCAAAGGCACAGCCCCCTCTGAACAAATCTTGGCCAGTAAACCCCATGATAGGTTCACCTTTGGGTTGTCATAAATCAGAAATGAGCTGAAGGCACACAATAACAGCACCAACAACAATATATTAGGATTTCCTCCTGTTACCTCCTGCAATGTTATCCATAGCAGAGAAATAAAACAGCAGCTGTGCGGTAGGAGAAATTTAGTTTGAGAAGTGAGGGCAGGGAACCGTCTAACTAAAAAGATTGCATGTACAGCGCTGTGTAAATTTACAGCGCTTCATAAATAAAGGTTAATAATAATAATAATAATAATAAGTGGAAATAAAACATGGGAGTGTGATGTTCATAGAGAAACACTGGTTTGCCACATTGGCCCAAGCTCTCCTGGTGCTTGACAAGAAAGTACAGATGATGCTGATGTATTTTGGCAGTCCACTAGCCACTGTCCCCTACCCAATTCTTTTCCTTTTAAATATCTCCTTGTCCTGCCAGCCTTGTACTCACCATGTTGGCAGCAGCTGTCATGCATGGAGGCAGGTTGGAGGTAGAGCAAGAGGAAGGAGGGCAGCTGCTGCCACTGCTGTGCAATTGAGCAAGGATAGAGAAGGCAGCAGGCAAGTGCAGCTGCAAGGAGGAGAACTAGCAGCAAGCAGCAGCAGGCTTTATGCGGGCGAACAAGGGGGCAAAAGGAAAAGGTTCTGTAGAACACAGAAACAATTAGGGGAAGCCATTTCAATTAGTACATAGAGTCTTGCTGAAGTTTACAGTTTATTACACAAATGTTTGGGTAAGAGATTGTAATCAGTGGGTGAGAGGAAATTAATATGCAAAAAGTACAAACATTGATCATTGCCTAGCTTTGGTAATTAAGAACCAGTAGATCAGTGGTAATACAAACCTAGCATGGGTGAGCTTATTAAGAGAGATAATGTGAAGACAGATAAAACAGGAGACAGACAGCTGAAGCTAGAATAATTCCTAGTTAAAATTGAAAATGAAATAGTTAATTTTAATTAGGAATTATTCTAGCTTCAACGAGGAATTATTCTAGCCTCATCTGTTTCCTTCTCTGAAGAAAAACACACATTATTTCCTCCACCATCCCCATATTTCCTGCTATTTGGCTGGAGCATTGGACTATGACTCTGGAAAGCAGGGTTTAAATCCCTGCTCGGCCATGCAAAATGCAGTGGGTGACCTTGGACAAGTCACACACTCTCAGCCTCAGAAGATGGCCATGGCAAACAACCTCTGAAGAAACTTGGCAAGAAAACCCTGTGATAGGTTTGCCTTAGGGTCATTGTAAGTTGGAAACAATGTCCGGGCAAAAAATACACAGAGACCTTCCACTGTTTCCAACTTATGGTGACCATAAGCCAATCACAGGGGTTTTTTGGCATGTTTTTTTTTCAGGGGGGCTTTGTCATTTCCTCCCACTGAGTCTGAGACAGTATGACTTACCCAAGGTCACCCAGTGGGTTTCCATGGCTGGGCAGGGATTTGAATTGGTCTCCCAAGTCACAGTTCAGTGCTCAAACCACTACACCACACTGAGTCCTGTTATTTATCTTCACTTCATTCTGCTTCCTTTAGTCCCTATGAATTAGTCGAAAGAGTGTCACTTGTGGACCTTCCTGGGTATAACCTTCAACATTTCACAAATGGAAACTGGGACACAGGTGGCCAAGCTACATCAGAGTGTAGTCAAGATGGCAAATGTTGTTAATGAGGAGGAGCACTTAAGCTAGGAGAAGCTGCAGCAGTTTGCTTTTGCTTGAGTTTACTGGGAAGGGGGGGACATCATTCCCTTCTTTCCTCTTCTCCTTGTGTTATCTTCGCAAACTAATTTTTGCACTTTAATTTCAGTTCCCACCAATGGAAGTAAGCCAAAGACAAAGGGAGAAAGGGGGAGTAGGAGAGCTAAATGGGGAAAATGTAACAGCAGTTGAAAAAGTGGAATGACAGAGCAGGGACGGAGCCAAGGGGGGGGGGTTCTTGGGGTCCAGACCCCCCCTTCCATTAGAAAAGTGAATGGTGTGTGCTGCTGCGCCGCCACACTCAAGCCCCATTATAATGGTGGCACTTAGTCTGGAACTTCATAAAATCCTAGCTACGTCCCTGGACAGAGGATTAATTGGGACTGTCCCCATGAACATGGGACTTTTGGGGATATGTCTGTGGTATTCTGCTAGTTATATACATTTTTGCCATCTGTACAAAAAATAATTAAAATAGTACTACTGGAAACTCTTTTGCAAGACCAAATTTGTTTGTTGTTGTCACCACCACCACCACCACTACTGCAGGAGCAGGTTTGCTGGGTGGTAGTTACTAGCCCAAGGACACAGATCAGGAAACTGTGGCCATGGGCCCACATCCAGCTCACCAAAGCTACAAGGTCCCCAAAGGTGCCATACACCTCCAATACTATTGCATTTTTGGAAAGTCACATTGCCTCCCACATCTTCTAAGAGGTCTGGGGGCAATTTTATGGTGTTTTTGCCAAACTGCACTCCTTATTTCTATTTATTTATTTATTTATTATTTTATTTTAGGCTTGGAGGGCTTTTTTCAAAACTGGAAGTGAGTTCCAAATTGCTGATATTTCCTGGTTTGAACAAAACTGTTCTTTGGCTTGAAACAGCTGCAGCGTGTTGAAAGGTTGGTCCCTACTTTAAGAGACAGGGAACCATTAATTTACTACAACTGAATTCAACACAGCAAGAATGGTGTCAGTGACGGTCCTACTATGGACCTTACCACACAGGGGCTTTTTGAGCGTCAGTTCGCATTGGCCGATTTGTATTCGCGTCATATCGCATCGTTCATTCACACTCGTGTTCTCTGAATACGCTTTGCCGATTCGTATTCGCGTCATATCGCATCGTTCATCCACACCTGGGCGGCCTTCCGGATTGAGGTCTTGTGCATCGGCCAATGCGTATTCACGCAAAGCGAGGCCAGTGCAGATTGGATCACCACACCAGCCCAATACAATGTGTGTTTGCCGATGCGCATTGGCAGCTTTGCGCATGCTCTGTGGGGCTCTGAACGGGGCTGGGGTGAAGAATAAGGTCACTGTTTAGCGCGGTATATTGCGAGATTTGCTGCCTTTAGCCACTTACGAAAGGGGTATGCATCATCTGTATATATATATATGTGTGTGTGTGTATACAGTACATATATATATGCACACACGTAAATACATACATACTTATATATATGCACATAGTGGTACAGCCAAAAGTGTGATGCCTTTTTTATGTGTACACACACATTTGTCTGTATGAGAGTTTATATATATATATGTATATATATGTGTGTGTGTGTGTGTGTGTGTGTGTGTGTGTCTTTTTAGATTGTAATCCTGAGGGCAGGGAACCGTCCAATTAAAAAGATTGTATGTACAGCGCTGTGTAAATTTACAGCGCTTTATAAATAAAGGTTAATAATAATAATAATAATAATAATAATAATATATACACACACAAACACACACACATATATACAAAAACACACTGTGCCACAGCCAAAAGTGTTATGCCTTATTTATATGTGTACACACACCTGTCTCCTTGAGTGTATATATATATGTGTGTGTGTGTGTGTGTATGTATACACACACACACACTTATAGTGTTACTGCCAAAAGTGTGAAGCCATATTTATATGTGTACATACACAGCTGTCTGTGTGTGTGTGTGTGTATATATATATACACACATACATATACATATGCACACTCACGCATACACACACACACACAAACTGTGGAGCAGCTGAAAGTGTAATGCTGCATGTATATGCTTGCACACACATCTTTGTATGTGTGTGTGTATATATATATATACACATACATATACATATACACACACACATATATATATATATAT
>NW_024803954.1:0-6210 GCF_019175285.1 Sceloporus undulatus | reverse complement strand
TCTGAGGTTCATTAAACTATTTTCCTTTCATTGTGGACTTCGCCTTTCATTGTGCTAATTTTTTAAAAATAAATAAAAATACAGTAAGAGCTCAGCTTTAAAAGTGATCAGAGATGCCTTCAAGATGGTGTGGCTCAAGCTAATGAAAATTAGTTGGCAGGCCTTAAGCATCTATTGACAACCAAGCACTAAATAAACTAAATCATTCACACTTCTTTCTTTCTCAACATCATGAGTTCAAGTAATAGTGAACAATGCTACAAATGTCATTAGCAGCAAATATATTTTCAAATAAACACTCTTTCTTCAACAGATTACTAGTTTTATATTTATTTTCCCTAAGACCTACCCCCCCCTTTTTTTTTTTCAATCTCTCTGATGAAGTTTTATTTCTGAGATAACATCCATTTCAAATACATAGCATCAATCAGTACAGAAATATTAGCAATCAGGAATCCATTTGGCAGAATTCCCCCAACTCTGGGTGTCTGGAAGTCATGCCCCCAGTCTGAACTTCTTCAAGCAAGTTCATAATAAATCTGACACTCCATAAAGCAACTGCTTCCATTAGTGCCCTACTGCTGCTTCAGCCAAAACCTTGCAACTGGATACCTCCATGTTTGTCTGCTGCCCAGTGAGAGTCTGACTCCATATGGGGTTCTCAGAAACTACATCTTAGATCCTCCACTATCCAAAAAATACAATATATCACACTACGTTTTCAAGAAAACAGTATGTTGCTATTAGGAAGAAAAGAGTATGGCTTCTACAGTGAATACAGCCAGCCCTTCTTATACGTGGATTTTTTAATACATGGATTCAAGCATCCACAGTTTGAAAATGTTGCAAAAAAGTATAAATTTCAAATAGCAAACCTTGATTTTTCATTTTTTATAAGGGACACTATTTTGCTATGTCATTATATTTAATGGGACTTGAGCATACATGAATTTTGTTATACAGGGGGATCTTGGAACAAACCCCCAGTGTATAACAAGGGTCCACTGTATCTAAACAGAAAACAAGAACAGAGAGAAAAGGGAGGGAAGATAAGTCTGCCTCAACAGCTAACTCCAGCATGTTTTTTTAAAAAATTATAATGGAAAAAAAAAAAGGTTGGGTCATCTTTGGATGTATTTTGCAAGAAGCCTTCATGTGATGTGTAGAAGGCTCAAAATAATTTCATCTACTTACGTACAGCTTAATGACCTGCTTGTTTCATTAGACATATGCATATTGTCAGTTTTTGCATATAAAAGGTGGCTGAAACTTGTTGAACTACTCTTCTTTTCTGAGGTGTAGGAAATAAACCCTTCTAGCCATCTTATTTCTCCCTCTGGTACCACATTTTCTATTTAAAAAACAATCCCCTGGAATACATCCACGTTGTTAACCGAGGTATACCTGTACCATGCATTTAAAATGGCATTTAAAATACCTTTATTTCTCTTAAATCCCTTATGTCTGACTTATTAGGTGTCTCTATTTATTGTAGACTAACAAAATAACCTGCTTTCATGTTAGCAAAGAAAGAAATGGGACTTTGGGGAGAAAATACTTGTTGCAGACGGAAAGAAGATGGAAGATTAACAAGGAAGCAGGATGTTTTTAAAGACTAAACTGTGGATTTTTTTTCTAGTGTGATGAGAACTTAAGCCTTTTATATGTGAAAATCAGAAGTTACTTTTTGAAAGTGATTCATTCTCATTACTTGTTATGGTGTTCTTGCAAAATACGCTGAAAGCAGCGCTGCTTCTTCCGGCACAGTGTGTCAGAAGAAACAATGGTGCATGCACCTGTGACACATGCATGCCTCTGCCACCGCAAGCACGAGCATATGCGTTTCTTTTACCTGGGGATCCCCCGCGTAAAACAAAGGCGCACTGTACTTTCATCCCTTATTGCAATGTTTAAAAGGAACTCAATGCACTATTCATTATGTTGCTAATGTTCCACCAACACATCACCAATACAGTACCTTTGTGCCCACTTGTTACATTACTTTTGAATGGATATAATATAGCCTTGCAAGCATCATAAAAAAATAACAAAACAAAGCATCAGAATTCATAAAATATATTTTGGAAAAAATGTAACTTTGTTATAGCCTCATTAACAAAAGAGGTAACTTGTTACAGATAATTATGTTACTTGTAACTTTTTAAATGAAAAATCATGACAATGGGAAAATATTCTTTCTTAAAATATCTGTTATGAATTCTCATGCTTTGTTTCGTTATTTCTTTATGTTGCTCACAAGATACATTATATCCAGCCTCCTGTAGTAAACGGACTTCAGAATGACCCACAAAAATCACAACCACCAACATTTCTCAGATAAAAACCAGCTTACACTTGACTAAGCAACATGTGATGTGGTCAATGCAGTAAAATTATTAATGAGGAAGAACATACAAGCTAGGAAAGACTGCAGCAGTTTGTTTTTGCCTGAGCCTGCTGGAAATGGCAAGACTCTACCAGTGCTTCTTCTCTCCTTCCTGTTGAGTTTATCACACCAGGCTCCTAAGGCTCCACGACTGTGTTAGTCTAGGAAATGCAAACACACCATGGTGCTGCTTCTGTCCTGGCCATGATCTTTGTCCTGCCAACATCCATAGCCCTGCCTCCTCTTCCAAACATACCTTTTGTTTTGTTTTTGTTTTTAATGCAATTTCACAATCATGACAATCCATTAAGTAAAAACAATTAAAAAGAAATGAAATGAAAGAAAGAAAGAAAGAAAGAAAGAAAGAGAGAAAAGAAAGCCCGATTGGGAATAGCAGGGGGGGAGCATTCACTCAAACTGTTTACCTGCCTGCATTTTGGAACTGCTTTAGGAGGAACTTATCACACTTACTCAATCATGAGAAAGCAGTGCTATTGGGAGGCATTGACAAGTCTTATCTGTCAATGAAAAGGAGCACTCCAGCAAATGGACTACACACTAGCTACTGGACAAACACAACATCATGTGATTATGTACAGCCACAGATACTATTTTCCACTTTTCAAGCCTGGTGTGATAAAGTCTTTAACTGAGTGTAAATTTACAGCACATGAAGAAAGCTGAAAACAAAGGAAGTGGTAGGAGGAGAGATAAACTGTGACATTTTAAAAACAGATGAAAAGTGGGATGAGACTGTCTCTTCCAAATCAGGACCACTGGAGGTTGGGGAAATGTTAAACTGCCAAAAAAAATTTCAAGGAATTTAAGCTTGCAAAGAAGGAGGAAGGGGGGACACTATGCAAGGGAAAAGCTTTGCAACTTTAACATCCATTTAAAGGGGAAAAAGATGGAGAGACAGAGAGAAGTTAGAAGACAGAGAAAGGAAACAGCAAGTGTCTTAGGACTGTAACCATTAAAGAGAACTACTGTATTGTCTAGATCAGGGGTGAGGAAAGTTTGGCCTAAGGGCCACATGGGGCTTGGGATCGCAAATCATTTTTGTGATTCCCAAATTCCCACAAGGCTATTTTACCACATTTGGGGTCCTTTGCTTTTTCTATAACAGGAAATGACATGAAAACTGACTTTCTGGTCACTTCTTTAGGGGAGAAAGGGGTTTCTCCTGGGCTGAAAATGGCCAAGGGCAAGACATGGCAAAAGTGCCCCCCCAAGTCCCATGGAGAGGGTTGAGGTCATTTTTGTGGGAGGAAATTAGTAATGAGAGGTGATGGGATGTAGAAGATGTACAGGTTCTTCAGGGTCCCCCACAAACCAATGCAGTTCCTTAGCCTCTAACAGTTGTTCACTTGATTCTAGATAAGTATAGCTTACTGAAAGTCAAAGATCAGAAGCAAAAGCTCATTAAGTCAATCAAGAAGAAAAAAAGAAATTGCTACAAATGCTGCTTGAAGAAGTCATGTATTTTATTAACATGCTTAAGAACTTTTCTCCTTCTGCATGATGTGGCATGAAATTGATTAATTAATGTAAATCAATTACACTATTGAGAATTCATTCATGCAGCAGTCATTAACTGATCTGTGATTACACGATCTTAGGAATGATTATCCAATTAATGGAGAATTGCAAGCAAGGAGAGATGGTGAAGAAATTGTTGTGAGGTGAATAAGTGAAGTCAATATTATCTAAATATTTATTTACTCTTCTTCTTTACAAAAATAAGTGGCATTTTAACACAGCAGGTACTCAAACTGAAATGATGTTCACCTCATGCTCAGAGGTGAATGGAAAGTCCAAAGCTGCACAACACATATTATAGAAACATGGAATTTGAGAAGCATGAATCAAGGGAGACATGGTAGACATACTAAAACAAGAAATGGAACATATAAACTTTGAAATACAATGTTGGGGTGAGCAAACTAAAGTAGATAGGAAGGGGATGTTTTGAGTCAAATAACTGCACATGGTTTTATTCAGGAAATGAAAATCTAGGAAGAAACGGAGTGGTATTTATAGTTTGGAGAGAGGTAGCAAAAGCAGTCAAAGACGTAATGCAAAGTCTGACCGAATCATATCATTAAGACTTCAGGGGAAAACCATCAATATAAACAATATAAATTGGGATTAATTTATGATCCTACTACAGAGGCAGAAGAAATTGAAAGGTTCTGTTCTGGAGTCCATGAGGAAACTGATCACTCCACAAAACAGTTTGGTGCATAAACAGGGAACAAAGTAGAACCAAACATTTGGTTCTAGGATCAAGAGATGAAGCAGGAGAATGCTTGACTGAATTTTGTGAGGCCAACAGCTTGTTCATTACAAACACATTCTTTAAGCAACCCAAGAAGTGACTGTATACATGGACATCACTTGATGACCAATTAGAAATCAAATAGACTATGTAATTGGAAACATAACATGGAGAAGCTGCATACTGTCTACAAAAACAAGACAGGAGCACATTGTGGCATAGACCATGAACTACAAATAGCAGAAGTTAAACTAAAGAAGAACACTAAATGAACCATTGTGCCAAATTACACACTGAAGAACATCCCTGTAGAATTGATAATGTAAAATACAGATTTGCACTATTAAGCCTAATTGATTGTGAGCCAGAAGAATTCTGGACTGAAGCCAGGGACATTGTCAGCGGAGTGCAAAAAGACACTACCTGCAACCAAAAAGAAAAGAAAGCCTCAGTGAATGACAAATGAAACTCTTCAAGCAGTTAAGGACAGATAAGCAAAAGTAAAAGGTGACAGAAATATATTCAGAAACCTGAACACAACTGTTTAATGACTTGTGCACAGGGACAAGAGCTACTATAATAACCAATGCAAAGAAATAGGAGGTGACAACAATAGAAGAAGAACAAGAGACCTCTTCCACAAGATCAGATAAATCAAAGGGAAATTTAAGAGTGGTGATGTTCTACGACCAGCAGGGAAACACAATACATGACCAAGTAGATATAAAATGATGATAGAAACAATGCATGGAAGAACTATATAAAAGAGATGAGAGGGTGACAGATTCATTTGAAGAAGAACCATATGAAGATGAACCTCCAATTTTAGAAAGTGAAATGGAAGCTGCACTCAGAGCACTTGGGAGTATTAATTCACCAGGAACAGATGGCATACCAAGACAGCTGCTTCAGTCTACATAGACAGAATCTACTCTAGTTCTAACTAAAAATCTGTCAACAAATATAGAAATCAACATAATGCCCCACAGATTGAAAATGCTCAATACAGTCGGCCCTTCTTATACACGGATTTTTTATACACGGATTTAAGCATACACGGTTTGAAAATGTTCCAAAAAAGTATAAATTTACCTTGATGTTCCATTTTTTATTAGGGACACCATTTTGCTATGTCATTACAGTGGTACCTCGGGATACGAATTACCCAGGTTACGAAATTTTTGGGATACGAAAAAATGCAATAGAAAATAATTGCTCCGGGTTACGAATGTTTTTTCGGGTTACGAAAAAACTTCGGCGCTATTTTAAATGGAGCCGCGGCAGAGCCGCGGCTTTTTCCCCATTAGCGCCTATGGCATTTCGGCTTACGAAGGCTTTTCGGGTTACGAAAGCGGCTGCGGAACGAATT
This sequence comes from Sceloporus undulatus, assembly GCF_019175285.1. Lineage (NCBI taxonomy): Eukaryota > Metazoa > Chordata > Lepidosauria > Squamata > Phrynosomatidae > Sceloporus > Sceloporus undulatus. The sequence goes on along the minus strand of NW_024803954.1, from coordinate 177 downwards.
AATTTCGTAACCCGAGGCACCACTGTATACTTAATGGGACTTGAGCATACATGGATTTTGTTATACACGGGGGATCTTGGAACCAAACCCCAGCGTATAACAAGGATCCACTGTATACACTCTAGTTTCCAAGAAAAGGGGACACCAGGGATTACAGGAACTATAGGACCACTGTAT
>NW_024803953.1:0-6211 GCF_019175285.1 Sceloporus undulatus | reverse complement strand
TTCGGGTTACGAAAGCGGCCGCGGAACGAATTACTTTCGTAACCCGAGGCACCACTGTATTTGAGAGACTGTATCTCCCTATATGAACCTGTTAGAGCCCTAAGATCTTCTGGGGAATGCTTTCTCTTAGTCTCGCCACCATTGAAAGCTCACTTGGTGAGGACACGGGACGGCCTTTGTGGTGGCTGCTCCCACCCTTTGGAATGCCCGTCTGTGGGAGGCTAACCTGGCCCCTTCCCTCCTTGCATTTCACTGGCATTTTTATTGAAGCGTTTTTATCTTTTAAAATAAAGTTCGACCTCCATATACGTGGGTATGATACTCCCAATTTTGATTATTCACAAGGTCAAGGCAGCCTATGTGTGCACTTCTCCTCCTCCTTCCTCTCCGTTTTTTTCCCTTCAGAAGAAAAAGCTCAGGAGGGAAAAGCCAGGGAGGGTGCACACACCAATCCACTCCCTTTCCCAGTGGAAACAGCATCCTTCCTAACGCAGCTACCCCACCGGGAAAGAGGCAGAGGGGAATCAATCCTCCTCACCCTTTTCCTGATGAGATAGGTCCCTTGGGTAGATATCCTTAGTAATACTCATACTTGTCCTCTGTTCTTCAGTCTTGGAGAAATCCTCCATCAGTGTCATCCTCTCACACACGCTATTGCTACTGCCAACTAGCTGTTGGCACATTTTTTCTGCCTCTTCAGCAAAAGCCTATCTTAGGAGACCCTATTACCAGCTATACTCTGTCAGCATAGCTTCTGGCCTCACAGAAGCATGCAATCCCATCACATTTTTAAATGGAAATGATCAACAAGGGAACAGAGAGCCTTACTAATACAGCCCATAACACCACAGGTTTCCTCCATGATTTTCATATACAGGGCTCATCCCTTTCCCATCGGTACCCCCTTCAAAGTACTGTATCTGATAATGGCATTATTATAAATGAATCTTAAAAGAGAAGACATAAATCATCCAGGGAAAGAGAGAGCCTTACCAAGAGAGTCCATGATCCCAGAGATCTCTGCCGTGATCTGCCTGTGCAGGGCTCTCTGGTCTGGATCCAGCAGGGCCCACTCCTCCAGGGAGAAAGACACGGCCACCTCCTCAAAAGTCAACAGGCTCTAAAGACAGAAGAAAAAGGTTCTTGCTCACTCTGGACATCAAGATGGCTGCCGGCTGTAGCAATTAGAACAAAGCAGTCACACTGGCTGATACGGCTCCAAAGGCAGCTGAGATGAGACTGATTCTTCTGCCTACACCAGCATGAATATTGTGAACAAAGTCTGACAAACACAGGAGCCTGAGCCCATGACATATTCTACACTTTCAGTAAACGGAGATGAGCTTTAAAGAAATATTAGGCAACAGCAGATGGGGTGGGCAGCTCAAACGTGGGCATTTCAGCATGCCAGGAGGGATGATGCTGGTTCACGTCCAACTGCCATGTTGGCCCACTGTCAGCTGGTGTTTTTGGTTTGTTTATTGTTCAGTTTTGGGGGGGTGGTTAGTGGAATTTTATGCCATACCCTCCAACTGTCCCAATTCAGCAGCCACAATGCCAGTTAATTCTCCTTTGTCTATTTTTCAGCAGATTTTATAAACCTGCTGGCATACTCAAGGAGGATTTAGAGTACAGAGGAGAAGGTGACTTGGGAACAATGTTTCGGGGGGTTCTCCTTTAATTTTTAAACTTTTTTTAATTAACTTTTTTCCTTAAGGGGCTTGTGAGGACTTTTGCTCAGAGGAAGTGATACAGAGACCTCTAGAGAACAGGACCCTGAACAATGGATGCAAGTTCCAGGAAAAGAGATTCCACTTCAACATTAGGAGGGACTTTCTGACAGTAAGGGCTGTTTGACAGTGGCAAATACTCCCCCGTAGAGTGATGGAATCTCCTTCCTTGGAGGTCTTTAAAAAGAGGCTGGACAGCAATCTATTGGGGATGCTTTGATTGAGAGTTCCCGCATGGCAGGCAGTTTGGACTAGATGTGCCTTGTGGTCTCTTCCAACTCTATGATTCTATTATTTTTAAATGACTCAGATTCCTCCTCCCATGTCCCCTTTGTTTTCAGCTTACTTGCTACTCCAAACTGAGTTCAAAGTTCAAAAGGGGTTTGTAATCATTTAACTCCACCATCATAATGTAGTGGTTTAAGTGTGAGAGCTGTCATAACTTGGAAACAACTTGAAGGCATACGACAACTCCTCAGCAAAGTGGGAAAAGACAAGGGGCCAGATCATGCCCTTCCCAGTAGATTGGCAAAAGCCAACCCTTAAAGACCCTAAAACTGTATGTGTACTTCCTCAATAATAACATTTGCCATCTTGACCACAGTCTGTTTTTCCCTGGCCACACATGTTTTTCATCTGTGAAATGTTGGAGGATATGTTATAGGGTGCTAGAGAGAGGGCAGGTATTCAATTGCTCAAGTTTTGGTGGTTTCCAGCCAACTTGAAAATAAACAGTTAGGATATAAATTGTTTGAGGGGGGGGGATATATAGAGAAGAAATTTTGAAAGATTAATAATTAATAAATTAATAATAAAACTACATAGTCAAAACCTAGAAACAGATATGGACAAAATGAGACATAAATCGTTCATGGCTCAAGCTCCTAGTAGCTCTTCCTACAAAGAGATGCGAGATACAGTCTTCATACGTGGTCAATAAAATTCTTATGTTCTGCAATTTTGAGCAAAATACTACCTGAAAAGTGGCATTAAAACAATTTCCCCACCCCTGCCTCAAACATCCCTGAGTTTGCATTTGCTGTCTTCCTTGCAGAGGCCAATGTTGCTCCTGGTCCTGCTGGTTCCTTGGCAGCACAGAAGCTCCAGTAGCCTCCCTTTGAATGCCAGCTGCTTGAACACAGAGGGAGAGGGATTTGTTGGAATATCTATCAACTCCCCTTTTGAGCGCAAGAAAAAGTTAAGAGAAAAAGGAGAGCAACTCTACCTCAAGAATAAGAAGGCTGAAGACACAGTGATTCAAACCTAGAGAACATGTTTGTAAATTTTTACAATTTTTTAAAACCCAAAGTAAAGTGAAACAAAATTCTCCAGTAGCGCTGAGAGGGATGTGACCTGGGAAAAGAGGAACCCAAGCTGCTCCAGTCCTCTTGTCTCTAGAATTCCCTCTCCTTACCTGATCTGGTTGTGGTCCACCACAAAAAGGGAGATGCAACTGAGTCCTTGTTGGTGGGATGATTCCAGCCTCTGTGGAAGAGACCAAGGTGAGAGGGAATCCAGTCACATCTGCTGCTGTTAGAAGTAGCAGTCTTAAACACCCCTCAGTTAACAAAGCCTCTGACAAATAAACTCTTTTTTACAAAGTCATATTATACCTACCCTGCCCTCATTTCCTCATCCTCCTCTGCACAGCTGAAACTATTTTAGCAGCATATACATTGGAAGGATGGTGAAAGAAAGCTGGAAACAACATAGGGCATCTGGTTGCACAATATGTCTGGAGTAAACAATGCACTAACAATTGAGCTGAGAAACAGTGGGATCCTACTGCAGCCGTGTGTGCCTTCCCACAACACACAAGGGAAACATTAGCTGCCTCAGGAGAAACTCGCTGAGCATGAAGGAACAGTTAAAGAGAAATAAAATGGAATAGCAGAGACGCCTGTCCCAACAGCTATCTCATTTTGTTTTGTTTTAAAAAAAAAAAATACAAAAAGCCCACAGATGTATGAGTTGGGCCACCAAAATGTAAATTGTAAGAAATGTTGGAACTGGCAAAACTATTGGGATGGGGCCTGGGAAAATTCAGTTCTAGCATCCCATGAGCTCTGAAAGACACTGGGCAGATTTGGCCCCCTCTGCTCTCTCTGAACCCGACCTACCTCAAAAAGTGTTTGTTGTACAGACAAAGGATAGGGCGGGGAATGTGAGGGTTCTATGACATTGGTGAGTTTATGCTGATGTGTGGATGCACACTGTGTTAACAGGGCCTGTTGTCAGAATTAAGTCTGATTTCATCTGAGGAAGAACTTGTCTAGAGACTTAAAAAATTATCCAACTCCAGCCTATCATCAACCTATAGGAAAGCTGAGGGATCTCCTGGCTGAATGAACTGCTGCTGATTACGGAGTCATGAAATGGTTACAGAGGACTTGGCAAGGATAACCTTCTGGTATCTAATTTCGAGGGGAGAATTTTCTCCACAAAAAGATCTGTCAAAGGAAAGCCAACTTAAAATTTAAATAATACCGTGGGCCCTCAGTATCCACTGGAGTTTGGTTTCAGGACTTTGCATGGATACCAAATCCATGGAAGCTCAAGTCCCATAAAATATAAAGGCATGATAAAATGGAGTCCCTTATATAAAATAGTAAAATCACAGTTTGGTTATATATTTACAAGCTGAGGGTATACAGATGGCTGGCTGTAACTCCCTATATGGAGCTGCATGGTATATTAGATCTAAGCAGAAAACAAGGCATAGGCACTAGGAAGTCCATTTTTCCAGCCTCAGAAGAAGGCAGTGGACAACGGTGTTGTTTGGACCAGACCTTGCCAGGGATAAGACACAGTAGCTAACCTTATAATAATAGTATGCAAAGGAATCTTGTAGCACCTTGAGACCAACTAAAAGAAAGAGACAGCATGAACCTTCATGGCCTTGAGCCCAACTCATCATATGCATGATAGACCTTGTCACAATAGATCTACCAAGCCAGGGACCAGTTGAATGGCAAGCCCATCAGCAGGCATTCTTATTTAAAATGTAACTACTGTACAGTGGACCCTTGTTATACGCTGGGGTTTGGTTCCAAGATCCCCCGTGAATATGATGAGGAATTGACTGAATGGAAATGGTTAATAGAACAGAAAGAGCGAGAAGTTACTAAAAATTGGATCAAAGACCAAATGAAAAAAAAACAAATGGAAACTCACAAGGAGAAAAACAAATGTTTACTATAGGGTCCCAAGTACTGGTGAGGGCATGAAGCCATTTTCTGCTTTTTTGTGGGATGCTCTGTGGCAGCCAAAAAATACCATTTTAGAGTTGGAAGCTTCAGCCCCTGCTGGGCCCTGTCTAGCTTCCTTTACAGCCATGTGGCCAAGATGGCGGCTATACATGCCGGAAGAGGAGTCCTTTGCCTCCTTTCACACCATCTCATTATAAGTATCAAAAGGAAATGTGCAGGAGCCCTGGCGACACTACCACGTGTTTCTCAGCCTGCAATAGGATCTCCCACACCTGTTGGGGTCCTGGGTGCCACTGGGACCAGAGATGGGAAGGAAGGAGACCAAGAGCTTATTCCCACATCTGCCCTCCTAGCAGAGTTCCAAACCTTATGCTAGGCATAGTGCCTGCAATGGAAATGGCAGAGGCCTCCTGACAATGCCTGCCCTGAGCGAGGGCATTAGATCTTATTTATTTATTTATTTTTATCCCGCCTCTCTATCTCCCAATAAAACTAATAAAACCAAGCCTGACAGATCTCAAAAGGCCTGTTTAAACAAAAATGTCTTTGCCTGCCTATGAAAGGCCAGCAACGAGGGGGCCAGCCTAGTCTCCCATGGAAGGGAGTTCCACAGGGAAGGAGCAGCCACTGAGAAGGCTCTCTCTTGGGTCCTCATCAGGCGAGCCTGGGATGGTGGTGGGACCGAGAGAAAGCCTTCTCCTGAAGATCTTAGGGCTCTAGGTGGTTCATATGGGGAAATATGGTCTTTCAAATAGTCTGGACCTAAGCCGTGTAGGGCTTTATAGGTCATAACCAGCACTTTGAATTGTGCTCGGAAACGAACCGGTAGCCAGTGAAGCTGTTTCAATACAGGAGTTATATGCTCCCTGTAACAGACTCTGGTCAGCATTCTAGCTGCAGCATTTTGGACTCGCTGAAGTTTCCGAACAGTTTCCAAAGGCAGCCCCACATTGAGGGCGTTACAGTAGTCCAAACGGGATGTAACCAAAGCATGTGTCACTGTAGCCAGATCTGACGTCTCAAGGAACGGGCGCAGCTGGCACACAAGTTTTAATTGTGCAAATGCACTTCAAGATCTTGAAAAGGTTGCTTGGTGGCTGGAGAGAGAGGGCTCCTGGTACTCACCCCTTATCCTGTGTCTTCTGGCTAGCTTGCCTCTCTGCCCTTGGCCCTGTTTCAGGCTAGGCAGAGGTGCTGTAGAGGAACTCTTTCACATGACTTTTGGCTTGCCTATCCTCTGAACCCTGGCCCTAAACTGGCTGGGCAGAGATG
>NW_024803952.1:0-6215 GCF_019175285.1 Sceloporus undulatus | reverse complement strand
TTCGGGTTACAAAAAAACCTCGGCGCTATTTTCCGCCACCGGAGGGCAGCAGAGAGCTATTTTTCCATTAGCGCCTATGGCAATTCGGCTTACGAAGGTTTTTCGGGTTACGAAATTAGCCGCGGAACGAATTAATTTCGTAACCCGAGGTACCACTGTACCACTGTACCAGGCTCTCTCCCGTGCAGTTCAGGCTTGCCTTCCTCACAGACGAATATAAGCACGTCTAGTTCAGGTCACATTAGGCCACATGGCATCGATCACCTTTGTTACTCCGTGGGCAAGATTTTGCCTCAGTCATCTTCAGTCATGGATTCTCTCTGTATTCAACCCCATGTCAGATTCTCCATCCAAGCTCCTCACCATTCCAAGACTGGTTCAGAGAGCCTTGTGCTGGTGGCTCAAACCCGACAATGTCCACGTCAGAATGCCCTTTCTGCCTCCACAGGTGGAGATCACCCTCACCACAGATGCTTCCTTAGAGGGTTGGGGCACCCACATCTTGGGCTTAACAGTCAAGGACAGGTGGTCACCATCCGAAAAGCAGCTGCACATCAGTGCATTGGATGCTTGCATAGAAAAAGCTCTCAAGTTTTCCCAGAATCTCCTTGCTGACAGAGTAGTACTTCTCCTGACGTAGTACACCGTCATGTACTACCTAAACAAGCAAGGAGGAACAAAGTCCCAGACGCTTCTGCAAATAACACTGCACATCTGGGATTGGTGCATCCAAAACACGATCCTACTCCAGTCCATTCACTTTCCTGGAGACAAGAATGACCTGGCAGACCAACTGAGCAGATCCTCCAACCCTTGCCACGAGTGGCATCTCCACCCCGAGACGGTAGACTTTCTCTTCCAACTCTGGGGTGAACTAACAATCCACCTCTTTGCTTCGCCCTTCAACACTCACTGTCCAAGGTTTTGCTCTCGAATCCGGTCACTCGACTCTCAAGGGGATGCTTTCCAGCTCGAGTGGTCTGGCGAGATGATGTATGTCTTCCCTCCGTTCACACTCATCACGAGGGTAGTGTCCAAAATGATTGCAGACTGGACGGATGCCATCCTTGTGACTCCATAGTGGCTGAGACATGTTTGGGTTGCACCGTTTCTCCATCTGTCTCGAAGGACATTCCTCCGTTTAGAGTTCCGGCCCGACCTTCTGTCTCTTCACAACGGGACCATTCTCCACCCAGACCTGGACAACCCCCCGTTGGTGGCTTGAAGTATTCAGACGTAGAAGCTTTGCCTGAATCCATTGGACATTCGGAGGGCATTTGCCTTCTGTTTGGACAGAATCTCGGGTTCAAGGCACTCCAAGCGGCTATTTGTGTGCTACTCAGAGGCCAAGAAGGGACTACCTGTGACTGTACAGAGGTTTTCCAAATGGGTGGCTTGCACCATCTACCTCTGCTATGAACTGTTAGGTAGACCTCTTTCAGCTCGGGTTCGGGCCCATGCAATGCGGGCGGTAGCTGCATCTTCCGCTTTTTTGACTGGAGTGCCCTTGGAGGGTGCTGTCTGGTCCCAGCCTCTGACTTTCATTACAGGCTGGACACCAGGGCTAGACAGGATGTAGCTTTCGGGAGGGCAGTGTTGCTTTCTGGGTTACATGAAACCTGTCTTTGCAGTCAAAGTTCACTGTTTCTCTTTGATTTCAATTGAACTACATAATGTTCATGTCTTCACATTGCTATTCTGCATTAATGTTATGAATGTCTTTGACCTTGTTGAAACAGCTAGTTATCTTTTGAATTCATACACTGATTCATATGTGTGTGGTTATTGCATTCGTTTTTTGAAACTAAACTACTTGAAGTTGTTGCCTTTCAGTTTTGGGCTTGAAAGCAAACTATTTAACACTGTGTGTGTGTTAAATGACACTGCAATTGCATTTTGTCTGCATGACTTTATTATTGTTTAGTAAAGACAATTGGTTTGATCTTCTACCTGGTGTCACGACACTCCCTCCAACACTGACTTAAGCGTGTCCGTCTACCCATTTGTGTGATTCACAGAGACCACGAAGAAGAAGGACAGGTTGCTCACCTGTAACGGTGTTTCTTCGAGTGGTCATCTGCGAATTCACACAAATCCCACCCGTCCACCCCCTCAGTGTCCTGCTCATTATTGCTGCTTCTGCTGTCGCTTTTGCACGGCTTACTTGGAACTGGAGAAGAGCGGGTCCAGCAGGGACATTATATGGGATGGGCGGAGCTACCACCAAAAAGTTGCAAACTAAGTTTTGCTAGAAATTCTAGAAGTGCAAATCTACAGCACTATATGGGAGCATACTTATCAAATTTGCAGATGACACCAAATTATGAGGAATAGCTAATACCCCAGAGGACAGGATCAAGATTCAAAATGACCTGAATAGACTAGAAAGCTGGGCCAAAGCTAACAAAATGAAATTCAACACGGAGAAATGTAAGGTACTGTACTTAGGGCGGAAAAATGTAGTGCACAGATATAGGATTATGGAGGACACCTGGCTGAACGAGAGATTTCTACGTGTGAAAGGGATCTCGGAGTCCAAGTAGACCACAAGTTGAACATGAGTGAACAGTGTGATGCGGCAGCTAAAAAGGCCAATGCTATTTTAGGCTGCATCAATAGAAGTATAGTGTCTAGATCAAGAGAAGTAATAGTGCCACTGTATTCTGCTCTGGTCAGACCCCACCTAGAATATTGTGTCCAGTTCTGGGTGTCACAATTCAGAAAGGACATCGAGAAACTGGAGCGTGTCCAAAGGAGGGCAACAAAAATGGTGAAGGGTCTGGAAACCATGCCCTATGAGGAACGACTTAGGGAGCTGGGGATGTTTAGCCTGGAGAAAAGAAGGTTAAGAGGCGATATGATAGCCCTGTTTAAATATTTGAAAGGATGTCATGTTGAAGAGGGAGCAAGCTTGTTTTCTGCTGCTCCAGAGAACAGGACCCGGAACAATGGATGCAAGCTACAGGAAAAGAGATTCCACCTGAACATTAGGAGGAACTTCCTGACAGTAAGGGCTGTTCGACAGTGGAATGCACTCCTTCCTTGGAGGGTGATAGAGTCTCCTTCCTTGGAGGTCTTTAAACAGAGGCTGGATGGCCATCTGTCAGGGATGCTTTGATTTGGATTTCCTGCATGGCAGGAGGTTGGACTGGATGGCCCTAGTGGTCTCTTCCAACTCTACGATTCTATGATTCTATATAAATAAAGCATAATAAGTTTCCGAGCTAACTGCACAGGCACAGTAAAAACCCATTTGTGTGAATTCGCAGATGACCACTTGAAGAAATACCATTACAGGTAAGCAACCTGTCCATCTAAAATGTCTGTGGAGGACGAGCCAGAGTAGGTTCTTCTTGGTCAAGGCCCTGCAGAGGAGCTACCATTCATCGCAGGGCAGACTGGCACTTGCTTCAGTGGCCTGACTCTATTGATTGCAAGGGAAGTGGGGGGAGCAAATGTGTGCCAACCTTCAGGGTTGTGGGTACACTGTCTGACCTTGGGTGCTGTAACAGTTCTGCCCTGTTGTGGGAAGTTCTCTGATCAACCCCACCAGGCTTCTTTGTGTGCTTATGGAAGCACATGTATGTGTCTTCCCTTCCTTCCTCCTTTCCTTACACCATGGCTGGTGGATCTGCTTGGTGGCATTCCATGAAGGTTCTTCTGTTTGTGAGCCCAGGTGTGACACTTGGCACTTGGGTAACACTGAAACACTTGCAGCTTCTTTTTTTGTTTTTGAAGGAGGAACTAATGGTTGGGCTAGCTGCAGAAAAAGCGATTCCACCTAAATATTAGGAGGAACTTCCTACCAGTAAGAGATGTCCGACAGTGGAACACACTCCTTCCTTGGAGTTTGGTGGAGTCTCCTTCCTTAGAGGTCTTTAAATAGAGGTTGGATGGCCATCTGTCAGTGGGGATGCTTTGATGGAGAGTCCCTGCATGGCAGAATGAGGTTGGACTGAATGGCCCTTGTGGTCTCTTCCAGTTCTATGATTCTATGAGGGTGAGAGAGCACCTCATCTGTTCCCTTCCATCTCTTGTGCTGCATGCTCCTCAGTGAATGATGGGCACTTGTTTCATCAGTTTCGTCATCCCAGTAAAGGAAGGAGAACTACCATCACTGCCTCCAAATTGAGTAGAAGTCCTTTTGCCAGTCATGATTTGGCTGTTGGGGGAGGAAGAAGAGGAGGAGGAAAGGGGGACCTCCTTGGGAGGAACAGAAGCCCCAGTAACCCCTCAGCGCCTGGCAGGACCCCTGGGGGTGGGGGTGGCAATCAGGGGGGATTGCCCCTTCCTCCAATAACCTCTCCTCTCTTCCTTTTGTTCCCTCTCCACCCTTTCCTTTTCTTTCTCTCTCTCTCTCTCAACCTTTTCCAGGTAAAAGTCCTCCCGTAAGCCACATGGGGTCTTCCTCCGATTTTGCCAAGCCCCCCGACCCGTTTCAGCCATTCGGGGCTGACAGCAGTGACCCTTTCCAGAGCACAAAGGGGTTTGGGGACCTATTTAGTGGAAGAGACCTGTTTGCTCCTCCTCTTCCTCCTCCCTCCTCCTCCTCCTCCTCCTCTTCCTCCTCTGTGAGGAAGGCTTCCAAAGAACTCTCGCGGGGCTTTGCTGACTTCTCAGTAAGTTGAGTTCCTTCTCTTAGGCTCTGAACAAACCCGCCTGCTGCCTCTGCAGGGAGGGAGGGTGGAATGCATCTTTGTTGGGTTGTGGGGGGATAATTGTTTTGGCTGCACCCCCCTTCTTCCTCCTCTTCCTCCTCCTCTTCTGCTTCTGTCTTTTGGTCTTCCTGCCATCTCTCCCCCTCCCCCCATAGCAGTTCTATGTTAATGTTTCTGTATTTTGGCAGCCATTACATACTGGTCAATAAAAAGAGTGTTGGATGTGATGCTGCTTGTTGGGGCGGGGGGGTGTCTCTGGGTTTTATGGCTTCATAATTGTTCTCCTTGTGGACCTTTGGGAGATCATGGAGGGAGACAGACTTATCCTGGAATCTTTTCAAGAGCTTTTAGGGCCTCCAGAAAGTATCTCTTTTTGCCATTCTTCAGGAGCAACCAAAGACCCAGCTGGCAAAACAGTTTCTGCTTGTTAAAGAAGGAGCCATGTTAGTCTTTTGAAGGATAAAAATGAGGAAGGAAGAAGGGTGGCAGCACCTTTGAGACTGACTTGCTTTTTTTAGCATGGGCTTTCATGGCAATAGACCCATCTCTTTGGACACATTACCAAAGTACCATTGCCAAGTGGCATTAAGGCCTTAGGCATAAAGGATATTTATATCGTTTGGGGTGGGATAGAATGTCATAGGACCCAGAAATATGCAAATTGTGTCCCTTCCCCTGATTTTTTAAAGGTCTTGGTAAGGTCATAAAGGTCTTCCCGAGTAGTCAGTTTGTGTTTGAAAAGCTCAGTGAGGGTTGAGGGTGATGTTCAAGTCCTGTCAATTGGGGAAGGATACAGTAATGTTGATTTAAACAAACAAACAAACAAAAAACCCAGGGTGTATCACGTGAAGCTGGAAAAAAGGACATATGAGAGGTTGCAAGTTGGGGAGGGGAGAACTCTCAAATGGCCCCCTTGCGAAGGGAGAGGAGATGGGTCCATCCATCCAAAGAGAGAGAGGTTTGCAAAAGGAAGGAATTGGAGCAAGAAAGGCGAGACGGAGCCCTTCAGTGCCCTTTTGAGTGCTGAGGGAACCCCTCAGAGCTCCTGCAGCCCTAGGCAGGGACCCTCTATGTGTTTGGGGAGGGGTTAGATTAGTGCTGAGAAAATACAAGGGAGCAATTTGAGGGAAAGGCTGCAGCGCTGGTATTTTTGAACTGGTTTCTTCCTTTTAGCCTGGAAAGCAGCAGAGGCAGAGGGGATGCCAACCTGTGGGACGCCAGCTGCAGGAGAGGTTGGCAGCTGGGCACAAAAAACAAAGGGAGGCGGAGGAAAGAGGAAGAGGGAAACCTCCCCGGATGCCTTTGTTTTGGTTCTGCATCTCTTTTCGTACAGCGGGAAGGGTTGTGGATGGGAAGCGAATTGTAGCTCTTTGCGTTAGGATGTCCCGGGAGGGGGCAATCTCTAATTCATGGCAAACCTAAAAGAATCAGCTGGTGGGGGAATAGCTTTTTAATTTTTTTTGCATGAATTTTTTTTTCTCTGTTTTGGAGAAGAAATCCTTTGCAGGTTGGTTGCCCTTTGTTGCTCATCCTGGGCATAGGAGGAGAGTAAGTCTA
>NW_024803951.1:0-6217 GCF_019175285.1 Sceloporus undulatus | reverse complement strand
AAATTTAAAACTTTCATAACACAATACAGTAAAAAAGTTTTTTTGGGCAAGAAATGGGTCGTTTTCTGAAGGAGAGGTGGGAGGGCAGGAATGATATACATCAATAGCAATTTCCATAACAGTAAAGATGACAAGGGTAAGGGTCAGGGGGAGGGAGAGACAAGTCAATAGATCTCATCTAGTCTGGAAAGATGCCCGTATTAATAGCCTTCCTAAAGGCTTCCAAGGTGTTAATAGGACGGATCTCATCCGGAGGTTGTTCCAGAGTGAACCAACACCTTGTATCTTGTCCAGAAACTAATGGGCATCCAGTGGAGGGATTCAAAAACCGGTGTAATGTGGGCAGTTCTAGAAGAGCCCGTAACCAACCTGGCTGCCATATTCTGTACCAATTGAAGTTTCTGAACTTGGCACAAGGGTAGTCCCATGTAGAGTGCGTTACAGAAGTCGAGTGCATGTACTACTGTTTCAAGGTCTCCCTGCTCCCCACCCCATGTCTCCAGATGATCTCACCCAGCAGCTTCATGTAAATGTTGAATAGCATTGGGGACAGAATCATGCTTTGAGCTCCCTCTGGATGAAGAACTGTTCGCAAGTGACAGGAATCTGCCTGAGAGGTAGGACCTCAACCACTGGAAAGCAGTGCCCCAATTCCCAACTCTCCCATATGTTCCAGAAGGATACTGTGGTCAATGGTATTGAAGGCCGCTGAGAGGCTTTCAATAGCACCAGCAGGGTCACACTTCCCCTTTTCAAAGAGCTGTCGATGCTCAAACGGAGATCACTGACTAAGGCAACCATGGACGTCTGAACTCTGTAACCTGTCCTAAATCCAGTTTGAAATGGATGTAGAAAAATCCATTTCTTCCAAGACTGCTTGGAATTGAATGGCAACTTCCCTCTTGATTACCTTACCTAAGAATATTAAGATCCAAACTGGACTGTAATTGTTTCTGTCCAGAGGGTCAAGGGAAGGCTTTTTTTTAGGAGTGGTTTAACCACCACCTCTTTGAGGAAAGATGGATGACAGCATTCCCTGAAAGATGCATTAGTTATGTTTTTAGGAGCATCTTGATGGTATCTCCCCCTGGATGACCAGCCAAGACGGGGAAGGATCAAGAGAGCAAGTCGTCTTTTTCATACTCCCAAGGAGCTTGTCCTCATCCTCTGTACTAATGACTCAAATGGATCCAGAAGAAGAGTATAGGCAGAGGCTCTGGATACCTCTCCTGTCGCCTCTGTCGTAAGGCCGGCATCCAAATCGGCTCTTACTGGGGGATTTGGTCTGCAAAGTAGTTATTAAAAGCATCACAGCAGGCTTTTGTAGGTTCTAATAAAGAGTTCAGGGTTCTGGATGCTATATATTAAATAGGACAGAGTTGAAAAATATGTAGTTTGGCAAATGGATGATACAACCCAAGAAAAAGGTTTAGTTCACAGAGACTGGAAGAATCTTAAAGTAAAAGTTGAAAGAATTGATATGTATATGCAGAACATATTCACGTCTATAAATTGCACTGTCAAACATACTGGTGGCGACCATAGAACCATTTGGTTCTGTGTGTCAATCAACCTATTAAAGGGGGGAGGCGTGTGACGGACTGACTTACAAACCAGCCAATCAGAAGCCAGAGACTCTAAGCCAATCAGGTGCTGGCTGAGGAGTTTGAAGATTCCACTTGGCAGTTGGGTGGAGTCAGTTAGGGTTTGCAATCCTGAGGGATGAAGCGGGAGTTCAGTGGGAGATAGTTATAGAGAGGATGGGAACAGTAGAGTACGAGAGAGGAGTGGGTTCCCATAGTTCCTGAGGGATGGTTACTTAAGGAACTGCTTTGTCCAGAGAGGGACAGGATTAGTTCTGAGGAGTCTAGAGAAGAGAGACTCAGTGGAACCAGACTCAGGAAGAGGGCTTTGGCTTACATCATTTCTTGAGTGACAGTATAGCCTGCGTGGCGGAGTTGTTGTTGTTATTATTATTAATATTATTATTATTATTATTATTATTATTATTATTATTATTACTATAGCGTTAAAACCAGACCTGTATATATGTAAGAAAAGAAGACATAGTAACAACTCCATCTCAAAGATATCTTTGCCTATTCTGTTTTTAAAATAAACTTATATTCTTGTTTAACCAGCCGCTTGGTCTGTGTTTTAAAATCCATCCACACGACTGTCCTTCAAACACCCAAAGAAGCGTTGGGTCAAAATAGAAGAGAGGATTGTGAATCGTTACATCATCTATTAGAGATTTAAATCTGATTCTAGGTCTTTTACTGCCCAGATGGACTTTTGCAGGTCCTTCTGCCGTTCTAAAAATGGTTTGTCATTAAGAAGGATAGGTATAGTCTGAAATGAAAATAGTAATTTAGGCAATATGTTCATTTTAACTGCCCTGATCCTACCCAAGAGGGATAGGTTGAGTTTAGCCCATCTATTGGGATCTTGGTTGATATCACCTCATATTTTCTTGTAGTTGTTTTTAAAGAGGTCTCGGTTTTTAGAGATGAACTCAACACCTAGATATTTGACCTTTTCTTCTACTTTAAAGTCAGTCACTTCTTGTAGATTTTCCTGATCGTTCTTTTGTTAAATTCATTGGTAACATTTTAGTCTTATCCCTGTTAATCCGGAAACCTGAATACTGTCCATATTCCTTTAACTTATAAAGCAGGGGATTAACATTTTCTATTGGGTCAGATAAGTATATCACCACGTCGTCTGTGTATAGTTTAAGTTTGTACTCTTCCTGTTTTATTTTCAGGCCTTTGGTCTTCTTATCTTCTTTAATGCTAGGACTCAGAGTCTCCAAAGTGGCCATAAATAGCAAAGGTGAGAGGGGTATCTCTCATTACAAGTAACGCCTTCGCTTTTTGCCCATTAATAATAAGTCTCGCTGTTTGTTTTCTATAGATTGCTTCTATCCAGCTGATAAAGTTATCTCCTAGAACCATGTTTCTTAAGGTTTCCAGCATGAACTTCCAATTAACTTCATCAAACGCCTTTTTGGTGTCGAGAAAAATCAAAGCTGCTTTTTTATCTATTTTCTTCTCATAGAAGTCTATAATATCTAGTAAATTTCTCGTGTTGTTTCTAAGGTGCCTTTTTGGGAGGAAGCCCGTTTGGTCTCCGTTTATGATATTTTGTAGGGTTTTTAAAAATCTTTCTGCTAAGACCATTGCAAAGATTTTATAATCGTTGTTAAGGAGAGAAATGGGTCTGAAGTGTTTCACCTCCAGCAGCTCCTTACTTTCTTTAGGAATCAGTGCAATATCAGCTCTCTTCCAAGAGTCAGGCGTTCTTCTTTGTGAGAGTCTATTCATCATTTCTACTAGGGGTTTAATTAGCTCTTTCTGTAAGCTCTTGTAATACAGTGGTACCCCGGGTTACGAATTTAATTCGTTCCGCCGCCGCTTTCGTAACCCGAAAATCTTCGCAAGCCGAAAAACCCATAGACGCTAATAGCGAAAGCCGCGATTTCGTGCGAAAAAGCGCCAAAAAGCACCAAAAATTTTTTTCGTAACCCGAAATAACCTTCGTAACCCGGAACAGTTTTTTTCAATGGATTTTTTTCGTAACCCGGAAATTTCGTAAGGCGGCGCATTCGTATCCCGGGGTACCACTGTACATTGCGTTTAGGACATCCGGCCCTGACGCTTTGGACGTCTTGGTTTTACTTCTTGCTTCTAGCACCTCAGGAGCTGTTATTTGTTTATTAAGTTTGATTCTCTGCTCTTCATCAATCTTTACTACGTCTTGTCTGTCCAAAGATTCTTGTATCCTCTCCTGGGAAATATATTCTTCTTTGTATAGATTTGTTAAATATTTATATACACATTCTTTCATATGTTTTGGTTAGAATAAATCTCATTCCCTTCTTTAACACTTGAAAAGATTTGTTTCTCCTTTTCCTTTTTCAGTTTCCTTGCTAACCATTTGTGAGGTTTATTAGCATTCAAGAAGTGTTTCTGTTTGATGTACCTTAATTTTTTCTCCTGGTCTTCTATTAGCCTTGTGGATATTTCCTTTTGAATCTTCTTAATCTGTTGTTGAATCATTTTGTTTTGGGGGTTTTCTTTAAGTAATTGTTCCTTATCCTTTAACTTTTCCTGTAGTTCTTTCCAATTCTTTTCTCTATTTTTCCCCTTTCGTAAGATTGTTTCAAAGAGAAACCCCTCATTAACGCTTTGCTTGTGTCCCAGACGATCTCTGGGCTGACTTCTCCATTCAGATTTTCTTCAAAGAAGGATTTAAGTGGGTTTGTTTTTGCTTTATCTAGAATTTTTCCATCTTTTAACAAAGTCTCATCTAGTCTCCATATCAGTTCCTTAGGTTTATTCTTCAAAGACAATAAAATTGGGTTGTGACCCGATAAGATTTTTGGTAGGGTTTCTCCTGCTTCCACCATTGTGCTAATAGTTGGGGAAGTCAAGAACATATCTATTCTCAACCAGGATTGATGGGTGTTTGAAAAGAACATGAATCCCTTAGACAGACCATACTTGATTCTCCAGTATCTTCTAATGCAAAGGCTTCTTTTAAGTCAAAGAAAGATTTTGGCTATTTCCCTTGCTTTAAGTATATTTTATTGTCTGCTTTTCTATCTATCTGGGGGTCTATCACCACTTTCCAATCTCTCATCATTAAGGTCCTATCGCACAAACGGTCTGGCATTTGTCTTTTCAATTTTCCAAAGAACAGGCCTTTATTTCCTAAGGGTAGGTAAACTCCCAGCATTAGGACCTTTTGGTCTTGTAAAGTAACTTCTCCACCAACCAAGTATCCATTGGGGTCTGAGAATACCTCTTTAGATTCTCATTTATCCTTTACATATATCACTACACCCTTTTCCCCTCTTTTTTGAGGCTGCTATGTATTCTTCCCCCAATTTGGCGTTTTTCAACAATCTTATATCCTCTTTTTTTATATGGGTTTCCTGAAGGCAAATTACATCAAGTCCCCGTTTCCCTCAATAATGAAAAAGTTTACCTCTTTTTTTGGGCTGTTAATTCCTTTAAATCCGTTAATTCTTTTAAATTCCCGTTTCATCCTCATATTCTCCATCTATATCGTCCTCTCTTGTGTTTGGATCTGGTTTCCTAAGCAATTCTCCTTCTTCTCTTTCTTCTTCTAAGCTCTCTTCCTCCTTATCCTCTTCTCCTTTTCCAGGGTTGTTTTTTTCTTCTTTCTGACTGTCGCTTTTATTAAGTTCTTTTTCATTCTCATGTAGAAAATGTCTTGCTTTTTGTACTGAGTTGATTTGGTATCTTTTTTGCTTGAATGTAAAAGATAGGTCCTGAGTTAGTTCCCATTTGTAGTGGATTCCATTGCTGCATAAAACCTTACTCAGTGGTCCATATTCCTTCCTCTTCCTTAACCGTTTCCCAGAGATACCTTTAAACAATAACATTTCATTTTCTTCAATTCTGAATCTTGTATGAAAGTGTTGTTGGAGAATTGCTTCTTTCATTTGAGTCCTAACAAAATAAATCACGATATCTCTGGGCAGTCTCTCCTGTTTTGAGACCCAGGAGCTTACTCTAAACATCTTGTCCACCTCAAGGAGAAAGGTTTCATTATCTAGGTCGATAAATTCAGCCAAGGCCGGTATTATCCTTTTATATAGATCTTCGTCCTTCTGTTCGGGAAGATCTCTTATGCTAAGACATTGCTCCGTAAATCTTTAATCTTAAATCTCTAATTTAATTCTTTCTGCTGTATCTTCAGTATGTTCTTTTGATAATCTCTCTATCTCTTTTCCCATTTTTTTTATTTTCTTCCTCCAGGAATGTCACTCTTTCCCTGGTTTGTCTTAATTCTGATGTTATCTTTTCCAGAGAGTATTTATGTTAAGCAACGTGGTGAACATTAAATCAACACAATCCCTAGATTTTCCCTAGTCTTTAAGCTGAGGCAAATACATTTGATGTGGTCCATCTTATGGATAGGTATCCTGGCCAAAGCAAGATTGTCTTATGGACCAAAGCGACGTCCCCTTACCTGCTCATTAACGGAGAACCCGGCTGGTAAGGCCCTATCCCAGGTGGCTGAGCTATCATAATAATTAATAATAATAATTTGTTTTATTTATATACCGCTATTCCAAAGATCATAGCGGTGAACAGCAAGTAAGCTAATTAGCAAGTAAGCTAATTTGCCCCCAACAATCTGGGTACTCATTTTAGCGACCTCGGAAGGATGCAAGCCTGAGTCT
>NW_024803950.1:0-6222 GCF_019175285.1 Sceloporus undulatus | reverse complement strand
ATTACTAATGAGAGATCTTGAAAAGGAGACAATAAAAGAAAATATGATAAGATGGGCACGGGATATAGGACATGCAATCCCATATGAAGAATGGCTGAAGGCCTGGGACAAGACAAATAAATTCACCGCCTCACAGTCTCTAAAAGAAAATCATCTCAAAATATCCAATAGATGCTATTTCACACCAGCTAAAATTAAAATATATATATAAAATACCTAACTTAAAATGTTGGAGATGTGGCATATGTGGTGGTCTTGTAAAAAAGTCAAGAAATTTTGGTTTAAGGTTCATTCTGAGATACAAACAGCCTTTTCTTTTCAATTTAACATGTCTCCAGACTTCTATTTACTGAACTATTTACTGCCAAAGATGGAAAAAAAGATGGAAAAAAAATTGGATAACTTTTTTATACAGTCCGTCCTCGCCTTACGCGGGGGATACGTTCCGGATCCCTCCGCGTAAGGCGAATTGGAAACAATGGGGCTCGTGCACGGCGGCGTGGGCGTGCACAGGGCGCAACAGGCACGCACGCCCATTCAATTGAATGGGACGCAACGCCCCTTCCGCCCCGCGGCTTGAACGCATACGCTCAAGTCTGCGTATGTCAAGACAGCATATGGTGAGGTTCCACTGTATTTAGTTACTGCTGCAAGACTTGTGATAGCACAAAATTGGAATAGCAGTAACCCACCACAAATAGATGAATGGAAGGAAATGGACAGATTGCCAAAATTGCTAAATAATAGATCTGAATTGGAATTAAATGATGACTGGTTACCAATAGCACAGACATGGGGAAAGGTATTTGATATAAAGAAAGGTATTTTGATATAAATTTGATGCATGTGAAATGAGGGAAAATGTGTGTACATATTTTTTATTTTTATTCAGAAATAGTTGTTTTTATCAAGTTGATTATAATAAGTATAAAAAAAATGAGAATGTAAATAAGATTAAGATGTGAAATAAGCAAATCGGGGGGAAAAAAGAAAACTAGTAATAATCAAAGCACAAAAAAAAATGTTGTCCTACATTTGTCCCAGTTTATTTATTTAATTAATTTTTTAAAAAAATATTTATTTATTTTTTGGCTTCGGCCCCCCATTTGTCTGAGGGACAGCAACCTCAGAAAAGTTGGCTATCCCTGGGGTAGAAGCACCCAAGTCTGGTTTTTCCCCTCTTAATAATGGTTTTACTTTCAAAAACTAAGCAGTATGTTTTTCTGTCTAATCTTTATTTTTGTTGTTTGTTTGATGCATTCTTGGTAATAGGAGATGGTCTCGTTTGTCAACTTCCTTCATGCATAAAAATCTATTAATAAGAAAACTGAAGAGACTTTTAAAACCTCCCAAAGGAGCTACTTTTGGCCTTTTTTGGGGGACAAGCCTCCTCTTAGAAGCCAAAGCCCAATGTTTTGAAGAATAATAATAAGGCTTGTATTAAGACTATCCTCTCCATTTCTGATCCCTCTTAAAACCCATGTTCCCCAGAAGAAGAGCTGTGTAATAAGAAAACCCTCTCAGAAAAGATACACAATTCCTTCCTTTTGGCCCAAGGAGCCTGGCCTCCTTCTGACTCTGGAGCCTCAGGAGAGAAAGAGAGGCCTCTGTTCAACTGAGGCCTCAGAGAAGGTTCCGGAACATTATTCCCAACAGTCACAAGCAGCACAAAATGGCTGCCGGAACACAAAATGGCCACCAAGACACAAAATGGCCACCTACACCTCAGTGCTGGGCAGTTGGAGACCTCAGCACAGCAGTGAAGCCTACCGCTTCCAGGCCTTGTCCCTCTGCTCCCTCTCCACTCCCCTCCTCTTTCTTTCCTTCCTTCCTCCTTGTCTCTGTCTCTCTCTGTCCACTTCTCACTCTCTGGTCCTCGCTCTCTCTTCCACTCACCGAGCAATAGAGAGGCAGAAGCTCCTCCCGTTCTTCATTCTGACCAATGGGGGCAGAGGAACTGGAAGACCCCGCCCCCTGCCCCACCCTAACAGGCTCCTCCTGCAGTTAATATGGAAGAAGGCAGGAGGGACTAAGGGACCCTGGCCAAAGGCACACATCCCCAAAGCCTAAGACCCATGAAGTGGCAGCACTATGCAGGGCAGGACCCTCCTCTCTCTGGCCTTGTGGATATTGGGATATCCAGTCCAGGGAATACACTGTAAATCCCATTGGCAAGAGAAAAGGCTGCTACTGCCTTTCAGATCCAGTTTGCCCCAAATCCTTTATGAGGCCAGAAACCCCTTTGTTAGGAAGCAACCCCGAATATCCCAGGAAGGCCCTATATCTCCCAAGGCCCCCTCCTCCAGGACCTCCTTCCATTCTTCCCCCCAGAGCTTCTCACTCCCCTGAAGGCCTCAAATGTCAACTGCTAAGCACTCAGGCAGAGGAAGCCATTTTGTTTACCGGCAGCCATTTTGTATTCTGGCGGCCATTTTGTGTGCTGTTTGTGACTGTGGAGAATGTTCCAGAACCTTCTCTGAGGCCTAAGTTGAATAGAGGTTACCTGTTGCCAATTTCGTGACTTCCACACGGAAAGCACTCAGACATCCCGGTGCCTGGCTCTATTCCATGGAGATTCAGGGACTTTTGCACATTTCAGCTCCAGCCCTGAAAAAAAATCCCAATTTCCGGGACAAACCCCCAAAATTGGCCACAGTGGCCCTGACTCTGAGAGCGAGGCTACAGAGCAACCAATCCTGTTTGGAGTCACACTGAGGGTTTTCAGCTAATCAGAGAGAGGACAGTGGTCGTCATCGTTGTCGTCCCCACCCACAGGAAAAGCTCAGCCAGGGCGGACACAAGGCTCTTATATACACACATATATATACAAAACACACACACACACACACACACACACACACACAAACACAGACAGATACAGATAGATAGATAGATACACACAGACGCATACACAAACACATAATATATACATATATGTGTGTGTGTACACACACACACACACATATACACACACACACACAGTCAAACACACATACATGTCAGTGTTGCCAATTTAAGTCCACTTCTTCGGCTGCTTTTGGATTTAATAATAACAATAATGGTGATGATGATAGAGAGATAGATCTTGTAGCACCTTTGAGTCTCACTGAAAAAAAAGTTGGCAGCATGAGCTTTCCTAGACTTAAGTGTACTTTCTCAGATGCATAGGAATTGTAGTTTATTTTGGCATCAGAGCTCTTTCCCACAAAACTACAATTCCCAGGGTTCCCTAGCAATGAGTCAGGGCAGCTAAAGTGGTCTTGAACTGGATTATTTCTGCAGTGTGTCTTGGACCCAACTCAGACTGCATCTTCACTCCATAGACAATCCAGTTTCATACCGTTGTAACTGCCATGGCCCAGTGCTATGAAATCATGGGAATTGTAGTTTGTTGTCACACCAGAGTTTGCTGAGAGAGAAGGTAAAATGTCTCACAAAACTAGAATTCCCAGGGCTCCCTAGCACTGAGCCAGGGCAATTAAAGGGGTGTCAAACTGGATTATTTCTGCAGTGCGGTTGCAGCCGAACACGTTTCTATTTTGCACAAAGCTTCCTGGACCCCTTCATGTCAAAATAAATATCTTAAAGGTATTAGAAGAATTGAAAGATTCTTTGTTTGGTTCAATGGTAATTTTGAGAGTTAAAATAAGATACAATTATTTTTATTGAATTAGGTTTACATTTATTTGCAAAAAATACGCCATATTAATAAATATATAAATAAATCATATTATTATTATTATTATTATTATTATTATTATTATTAACATTACAGGAACTTTCCAGGGATTTTGACTGAATATTCAGGGTAATATGGGGGGATTCTGTGGATTTTGGTAAAACATGCCGGGAAATATCTTAGCAATACTGTTCCTGCCCACTCCAATCTCTTTGAACTGAGGACTACAACTCTCAAGTCTCCTTCCTTCCTTCCTTCCTTCCTTCCTTTTTGCCTAGCTACCTTGTGTCACTGGTGTTACTGCTCTTGTTGTGGTTGTGTGCCTCCAAGTTGTTTCTGACTTATGGCAACCCTAAGGGAAGCCCTTCGCATGCTTTTCTTGGCAAGATTTGTCCAGAAGTGGTTTTGCAAGTGCCTCCCTCTGAGGCTGAGAGAGTGTGACTTCTTGCCTAAGGTCACTCAGTGGGTTTCCGTGGCCCAAGAGGGCATTCGAACCCTGGGCTCCAGGGTCATAGTCCAATGCTCCAGCCACTAAACCACACTTTCTCTTACTTGAGGTTTGTTGGTTTTTGTGGGTGGCTTCAAGTCATTGCCGACTTCTGAAGAGCCTCTCCTGGGGTTTCCTTGGCAAGAGTTGTTCAGAGGAGGTTTGCCATTGCCTTTCCTGAGGCTGAGAGAGTGTGGCTTCTTGCCCAAGGGACTCAGCTGGTTTCATGGAGGAGTGGGGCACTGGACCATGGCTTCCAGAGTTGTAACCCAACACTCAAACCACTGCACCACACTGCCTCCCATTCCCATGTACAACCTGAGAAATAATTGCAGACTTTTTTTCTGTTCTTCATGTGTGTCTTCAAGTAGTTTCCAACTTATGGCGACCCTAAGGCAACCTTATCATGGGGTTTCCTTGGCAGGTTTCTTCAGAGAGGGATTGCCATTGCCATTGAGGCTGAGAGAGTGTGACTTGCCAAGGTTCACCTCAGTCCAGAAGACACTGCAGCAATTATCCAATCTGAGAGCACGTTAACTGCCATGGGTCAGTGCTAGGGAATTCTGGGAAATGTAGTTTTGTGAGACATTGAGCCTTCTCTGTCAGAGAGCTCTGGTGCCATAATAAACTCCAGTTCCCAGGATTCCCTAGCACTGGGCCAGAGCAGTTAAAGCGCTCTCAAAATGGACTATTGCTGCCTTGTGTATTGGACCTTACTTGGCCGCAAACTGTCCATAGCCTGCAATGCATCTCCTAATTCTGTTGGCAGTCCCTCCCTCCCAACACTTTCTCATTTCCCCCCAAAACCAACACAAAGCTGGCAGATGGAAAGAGGTTTTAAAGCAGCATTTAAATCTGTACTATTTGTTTTTAAAAGACTAAATGTCCCAAATGCTATTATCAGTTTTGTAGCTATTATTACAGAAAGACGTAGAGTGCAAATTCCTCAAGTACCTTTATTTTCTGGAGTGAGATGTGCTTTTCCAACTGACTCTCTGCGATGATCTCCAGTGGTCCAAGAAGCCAAACTGCGGCCCTGGAATAATAATAATAATAATAGTAATAATAATAATAATAATAATAAGTTTTATACCTCTCTCTTCAGCCAAAAGGTTTTCAGAGTGGATTACAAATTGTTAATTAGACATTTAGACATTATGGCTCTTAGCCCAGCAGACCCTCAAATTCCTGA
Organism: Sceloporus undulatus; assembly: GCF_019175285.1. Classification (NCBI taxonomy): domain Eukaryota; kingdom Metazoa; phylum Chordata; class Lepidosauria; order Squamata; family Phrynosomatidae; genus Sceloporus; species Sceloporus undulatus. Next base: position 864 of record NW_024803950.1, on the reverse strand, counting down.
AATCTCTCTGCCATCCTCCAGTGTATTATAAAAGGGTTTCCCTTAACCTACACTGGGACCAGTTAAGGAACCTTATTTCTACTTCTTTACTGATCTTCCCAAGCATCAACTGATCCAAAACACATATAAAAGGAGCTTCAAGTAGTAGATACTGTACTCTAAGGAGATATTTGCTATAAATAACAAAATATAATTAAAATATAAGTCCTACAAAATATTAAGAATCTTGCAGGTACAATATTTGGAAATTTATAATATTCAATTCATACAAGTTATTAAAGAAATAAATAGACCTAAGCATCCAATTCTGAGACTAACTTCCAAGATCCGCTCTTTAACTCTCTCTCTCTCGATCTCCAACCGACACAATTCCCCCAACTGTCTCTTGGTCTCTCAGGCCTTATACAGTGGTGCCTCGGGTTACGAAATTAATTCGTTCCGCGGCTGATTTCGTAACCCGAAAAAACTTTCGTAACCCGAAACAATAATTCCCTATGGGAATTTTTCGTATCCCGAAAAATTCGTAACCTGGGTATTTCGTATCCCGAGGTACCACTGTATCTCCTTCTCATGGAAGCTTCCTGAAGAACCTTCATCCTGGTCTCTGATTGGTCAAGAGAGCCTTCCCTAGCAGTGATGTCATTCTGTGTGGAATGTGGGAGGTACTGGGCTTCCAGCCAATCAGGGCCAGGGATGTTGGGAGGTACTGGGCTTCCAGCCAATGGCAGCCCCTCAGAGTGTCCTTCTTCTGTTCCTAAAAGAGAATTGAACCCATGGCTTTGAGACAGGGCTGGTCCTCCATTTTTGATGCAGTGAGGCTAGAGTTGCCAGAAATCAGGAAAAATGTAGGACAAAATTATGAAA
>NW_024803949.1:3784-6223 GCF_019175285.1 Sceloporus undulatus | reverse complement strand
GATCCCAGTCCCACAGGACGGAGCCACATCAATTGAAGCGCCACCAATCTGCTAAACCTGCGACAGCGTGGATGTCCACACAGCGCTTTTCATTCCAGAAGTTTGTGAACAGGCGCATGCAAGGGAAGCGGACCCTTGTTTGAAGGTGTTGGTCTCCACTGTTGAGAAGCTAGCCCTGGCGCTTCTATGCCCCACTCTGCTGTATCATTTGCACCCAGCTCCACTTGTGGGAGGGGCAGAGCCTCCCTGGACAACGGTAGGGAGCCATAGGGAAGGGCTCTTGTGAGTCGGTTGGGTGTCCGAGGCCTCTGCCGTTGGACCCACAGGGGCTGGATGCCAACTGTGGGCAAAGGGCACCCTTGTTATTCGTGCAGAGCAGCGGAGGCTCTCTCGCCTTGCTGCCTCGGCTGCAGCTCCGACGGATGCCTTCCCACGAACGAGTGAATGAGCAAATGTGCTCTCGCCTCATTGGGGTGTGTGTGTGTGTGTGTGTGTGTGCCTTTCCACCCCACTGCTCTCAGTTATTGGAGTGAAAGGGAAGCCAATTACCAGCAGCTGGTGAGTGCGAAAAATTATTATTAATTTCCAGGGCAGCATATGCTTTGTGTTAACAATTCTCAGTGGTGTGGCAGGAGGGCCACGCTCCTCCAGATGGCTCCACAGCAGTGGGAATGACTAATGCGCCACAGCACCAACACCACCATCGCCACCATCAAGCGGGGAGAGGGTTGCAAGAACTGGGATTAATGTGGCTAGGTCAGGATATCCCTAAGCCCTGAAACTGCGGGGCCCAAACCTGAGACTTAGGGAGGAGCCCCTTGTGATGACAGGGAGGGAGGCCACAAGGGTGATGCCACAAGTCGATTTCATTCAGCACAGTGTCTTAAGCTTCCACCACAATGGCATGGAGGCTCCCATTCAAAGCAAAACCCTTAGACAGCCTGTTTATACAAATGCACACTTTCCAAGGACTGAATCAGAGGGTCCAGGCACATAGTCCAGTAGGGCTATGGAGAAGCCCAGAGGAAGGACAGGAGCCAGACCCACAGAGAGTCTTCTGCGGACAGAAATGGCCCTGCCCTTCCTCTTGAGAAGGCTGGCATGGATGATGTGTGCCATGGTTGTTGTCAGCTGGGTGGATGGTGGGGAGCTCCTTCCTCTGCTCAGGCCCCGTTGAAGGTGTTCTCTGACCCTGTCCCTCCTCAGGAGCAGATTTCCTTCTCAGCTGGGACTCTGCTTCCTTGGAGGGCTCCGGTGCAACGCATTTTGCCAGCTCACTTGCCACTCCCAGAGGGCTGATTCGTGCAACATTTTCCACGCTTAAGCGAACAGAAAATGGAAACTCCCAGCCAATCTGGGTGCACTGAATTAAGAATACTTGACAATCTGAGCATAGGTCACAGTTCACAAAGGAAACCTCTTTGGAAGCAGAGGCTGCTGGACAGACCGCTTGCTGGAGAGGAGCCCCATGAATATTCATGGCTGACTTCAAGGAATTCTGCTCAAATGCAGAAGCAAGGCTTGGAAGGGCAGCCTTTGCCGCCTTTGCAGCCCTCTCTCATAGAGTGGGGGGGGGGGCTGATCATTTTGTAAAATGCTGACAAACCTCTGTGGTTTCCTGCCCTTAATATTGAAGACTGAGCTTAGGACCTTGGTTGATCCCATTTGAAACTGGGTGTGTGGAAGTGCAGAGCCTTCAATCAGGGACGTAGCCAAGGGGGGGGTCTTGGGGTCCGACCCCCCCTCCATTAGAAAAATGAATGGTGCGTGCTGCTGTGCCGCCGCACCCAAGTCCCATTATAATGGTGGCACTTAGTCTGGACCCCCCCCCCTTCCTAAAATCCTGGCTAGGTCCCTGCTTCAATGGCAAAGGCCTTGGAGGAGTTAGGGATTTTATGTTTTCAACAAAAGAAAACTGAGAGAAAAGGAAGGGATTGCTGTTCTAGCAGGAAAGACACTGGAGATGTGTGAAAGGGATCTAGGAATCCAAGTAGACCACAAGTTGAACATGAGTCAACAGTGTGATGCGGCAGCTAAAACGGCCAATGCAATTTTAGGCTGCATCAATAGAAGTATAGTGTCCAGATCAAGAGAAGTCATAGTGCCACTGTATTCTGCTTTGCTCAGGCCCCACCTGGAATAATATTGTGTCCAGTTCTGGGCGCCACAATTCAGAAAGGACATTGAGAAACTGGAGCCCTGTGTCCAAAGGAGGGCGACAAAAATGGTGAAGGGTCTGGAAACCATGCCCTATGAGGAACGACTTAGGGAGCTGGGGATGTTTAGCCTGGAGAAAAGAAGGTTAAGAGGTGATATGATAGCCCTGTTTAAATATTTGAAGGGATGTCATATTGAGGATGGAGCAAGCTTGTTTGCTGCTGCTCCAGAGAACAGGACCCAGATCAATGGATGCAAGCTGCAGGAAAAGAGATTCCACCT
>NW_024803949.1:0-3684 GCF_019175285.1 Sceloporus undulatus | reverse complement strand
AGAGGTGATATGATCGCCCTGTTTAAATATTTGAAAGGATGTCATATTGAAGAGGGAGCAAGCTTGTTTTCTGCTGCTCCAGAGAACAGGACACAAAGGAGCAATGGATGCAAGCTCCAGGAAAAGAGATTCCACCTGAACATTAGGAGGAACTTCGTGAGAGTAATGGCTGTTTGACAGTGGAATGCACTCCTTCCTCGGAGGGTGATAGAGTCTCCTTCCTTGGAGGCTGTCTTTAAGCAGAGGCTGGATGGCCATCTGTCAGGGATGCTTTGATTTGCATTTCCTGCATGGCAGAAGAAGGGGGTTGGACTGGATCAGGGCCCTTGCGGTCTCTTCCAACTCTACGATTTTATGATTCTATGATTCTACTGACAGTACTAAATATTATACCATGTTTAAAATTAAAATTAAACCAGAGAGCAAACTGAAATTTAACACTTGTCCATACTGTGACTTACAAGGACCAATAAATCCAAGCCTTTGCTGGAAGGTAATTTATGATTCCAAAAGCCTCTCTGTAAAAGGGACCAAACTTAATGGGTTTAATAACTAAAAACTTTAAGGAGTCTGGAGAATGGCCCAATAGAGGAAAACGCTCTACTAACGGAGTAGCAAGGTTTCCACTTCCAATTTTATGTTCACTAATTCTAATTCTCACATTTCTAGGGGCATAAAATAACATCAATAACATTATTGGAGTTACTGTTGGTAAACAATCTCAAATGATACTGGTCCTTTAATGTGAGGTGTGTGAATGTTATAAGGTTCAAGGACTACCCACAACAAGAACAGTGTCCACATTTATAATGCCCTTTGGTCTGAGAAGGGAAGCTTCAGAGGTGATATGATAATAGCCCTGTTTAAATACTTAAAGGGGTGTCATACTGAGGAGGGGAGAAGCTTGTTTTCTGCTGCTCCAGAGAACAGGACCCAATGGAGCAATGGATTAAAGCTCCAGCAAAAGAGATTCCAGCTCAACATTAGGAGAACTTCCTGAGAGTAAGGGCTGTTTGACAGAGGAACAAACTCCTTCCTCAGAGGGTAGTGGAGTCTCCTTCCTTGGAGGCTGTTTTTAAGCAGAGGCTGGATGGCCATCTGGACTGGATGGCTTTCATGGAGAGTTCCTGCATGGCAGAAGGGGACTGGACTGGATCAGGCCCTTCTTGGGGTCTCTTCCAACTCTTGGGTTCTATGTTTATGTAAATCAAAGTGAGTGTGTACTAATGAGTCTTTGATATTCCTAGTCCTATGTCATCCTATGATTGGTAACTTTGAGCAACCAGCAATATTCTGAACTATGTGCCAATGTTTAATTCTTTTAATATAATGGGCTCCATGATTAAAGGGCAAAGAATCTATCATTCTATGGCAAGGCAGGGATAACCCAATTCTGTCTCCAAGAGGAGTCCTTTTCCTAGCGTCCCAAATGGCATGCTGAGGAAACATCCAGCCATGCGGTTCTTGCAGCTATTCCATAGTGGCTCTCCGAAGTGGAATTCCTTTTCAGACTCAAGGATTGAGAGTCAGGTGAAATCTTTTTTAACTGACAGGGATGACAGCTGGAAAAGTGCAGCAAAGAATGACGGTCTTCTCTGGGTTTATGAAAGTTACAAACTCCAGCCTGAGAGTTTTGAGTATGAACCTCAACATGCAAAAAAGAAACCTGTTGAACAGCACATTGACAAAGTGTAAATTGGATAGTATTAATCCATGTGAAAAGCTGGGCGACTTGGAAGTTTCCGGAAAAAGAATAAAAATATCACCAACGTATCTGCCTCAATATTGAAGGTATTCAATGAACAGATTCACCTCCAGATTATTATTATTAATGTGTGTGGATCCCAATGAGTCGTGTGTAAATGGTCTATACTGGGCACTGCTGGGCGAGAAAGAGGAGTATTGACTCATTGTAAATAATAGGCAATGATCTCTCTGGCTCCAAAATGGGGGAGGGATGTATACAAAGAATTCACATACAGAGTCATTAAGCACCTGCTGGATTCTCCTCCTCTCCCTTCTCTACGTTTTGAATGAAAGGGTGACGGTGGGTGCCTTGATCGCCGCAGGAGATAAAAAAGAACCTAAACTCCCTCAAGTGGAGCCTCCTTCCTTGGAGGCTGTCTTTAAGCAGAGGCTAGATGGCCATCTGTCAATGGGATGCTCTGACTTAGATTTCCTGCATGGCAGAAGACCGGGTTGGACTGGATCAGGCCCTTCTTGGGGTCTCTTTCAACTCTAGGATTCTATGATTCTATAAACATTGTGGCAGAGGTTCCAAAAGAGACCCTGATCCTGAAATAACGGCTTACCTTATGCATGGGCAACCGATCCGCAAACAAGATCCAAGAGTGGTCAAAAAAGAAGCCGTTTGGGTCAAGATAAGCCCTTAGTCCAGACCGAAAGCCCAAGCGCTCCACAAGCAGAGTCCCCTGGAGCTGATACTGCGGCGGAGGAAAGAGCAGAGGCACCGGGGGCTTTATGGGGGTGGGCCCAGAAGTTGCAAACTAAAGCCTGCCTAGCGATTCCGGAAGTTTCCAAGCATTCTGCTCATTTGTGTGATTTGCAGAGACCACGAAGCAGAAATCAGTAGTATTCCCCAACTCCAACCTTAGCAAAATCTCACCATTTGGCTTCAGATCTTGAAAAGCGGCCCGGTGCTTCTCTACTGCAACACAGTGGTAGGAAAGGAGGGTCAGCCAACGTTCAATTGTGTTACCAGGACCTCTGTCTCAACAGGAAAGGCAAAAGCCTGTTTCCAGCATGACTTAGGAAGAAGGCTCTAGAACTGCCTGGGGCAAGGGAACACCCCTCCTCTGCAAAATGAGCTTGATGCTGCTTTGCTTCAAGACAGAAAGGAAAGCTCCTGCCTTGGGCAAAATGCTGTTGCTTTTGTCCCTCAACTTAAAAAAATTAGCCTTAAACCCACTCCACAATTTGTTCTTGGCATCATCATCCCTTTCTTCTGCTTCTTACCTGACTGAGCGCACACCACATGCTCACGCCTCCATTTGCCACTTTGTCATTGAGGATGAAGAAGACTCTGTCAACCGTGAAGCGCAGGGTGCAGGTCTTGGCCAGCTTGGCAATTGTGTTTGCCACACCTGCAGAGACGGGACATTGTCATGTAACGCCATGGCTTAGAAAAACGCTTTTCTGCACAGTAGGACTCTGTGGAATGGACAGAAATCCATGGTCAAAACAGCATGTCAATAAAGCAGAAGCAGGACCTATGGAGGATACTACAGCGGCAGCTTGAAAACAGCACCTTGAGACTAGACAGAGGCAACAACAATGGCATCAGCAGCGCCATGCGTAAGGTGTCAGGTTGATATCTATGGTTTGGGCCAAGGTAAGCTTTGCTCCAAATCTCCTGAGTGAGTGACTTTCCGCTCCTAGGCTTATTCAACCAGCAGCAGCAGCAGCCATGGGTTTCCTGTGGCTCTCTCTCTCTGTCACCAAGGTCCTTCCCTGGCAGTGAGGCTGCCCTAGATGATCCTGGGGCTCTGCTCTGACCCACAGAGGCAGGCGGGGGCCTAAGAGACCCACCCCACCGGCAACGAGGACAGGGCCTCCGCAAAACACTGGGGAAGGGCACTGAGCCCAAAGGTTTCAGAAAGGGCGAGTGGCTTCTGCAAAGGATCTCTGGAGCCAATCTGCTGCACAGTGAACAACTACAAAGAA
>NW_024803948.1:0-6226 GCF_019175285.1 Sceloporus undulatus | reverse complement strand
GAATCACACTGGGGAAACTACAAATGCCTAGAGAGAACATATTTTTAAGCTGCATATAGGGCAGCAGAAGAAGTGGTGGCAAATACAACAATCAGTGAATAATCAACTCTGCAAAAATGCTTAACCTGCAAATGTGGAGGAACAACTATGATATGGCATGATCTCTATAGCACTATGGTAAGGGATAGGACATTGCACATGTTCCTAATCATACTAGCTGTGAGATATATATATATATATATATATATATATATATATATATATATATATCAGAAATGTGTATGTGTGCACACATGCATGCATACTCATACCAGACACAAATTTAAGTTTCACTTATAATTTATATTTTTCTGAGCTGAAGCAATGAAGCATTAAAGGGAAGCAACGAAGCATTAAATCAATCACCACAGGTTAACCTACCACATTTCTTTTCTTGCTGCTTCATCAAATAATAGTAGACAAAGTAACGCTGCTACTTCACTCACAACAGCACTATAATCTTGAAATATCAAGGCAACTAAATAAAGAACACAGGAATTTATTTCTATCCCAAGCATTATAAACACCAGGTAATAAAATGAAACAGAAATGAGAGACTGATATTTAAGTATATACCATCAACTCTGCAATAGAACAGATTTAAGAAAGACATTTAAATACAAAAAGTGATCTATTAAATATACTAAACCAGTTCTAAATAATCCCTGAAAAGATTATTACTAACTAAATTAGTAAAACTTGTTAGGGTTATCTTCTCCTTAAACATCTAATCCAGAGCAGGAAAGAGTAGAATACATGTGCTACTGTAACCAGGACCTCTGGAAAAATCCTGTAGAAACAAACAGGACTAAAAGTTGGTGGCTCTTTTCCAAACAGAAGATTGTTTCCACTAACTTGTACTGATTTGTGATGTGGGGTAAAGGACAAGGGAGGAGGATAAGCTGTCTGAGGATGGACTTTTCTGTCAGGTCAGCTGAGAGCTCAGTTGCTTTCCATTTTTTCTAATTAAGTAAACACTTCAGCAAATAACAGAACAAGAAATGTGCAGCTTTATAAGCAGTTTTCCTAAAAAGCCAATATCTCAATCTGGGCTTTGGATTCTTTTAATGTACCAGTAAGGCCTGATTAAACTGAGGCTGTCATATGTTGGACATATCATGAGGCAATATGATCCACTGGAAAATATGTTAATAGAAGGCCGTAGGGGAAAAATCCACTATTGGTGGATTAATTCAATCAAGGAAGCCATAGCCCTGAATTTGCAAGTCCTCAGCAGGTCAGCTGATGACCCAGACTCTGGAGATATCTCATTCACAGGGTTGCCATAAGCCAAACCTGACTTGATGACCACCACCACCAAAGATCAAGTACAATTTTTAAGCCACTTTTATGAAGTTACCTCTAAATAACATAAACAAGACAGAAGGTTGATTGGCCAATGACAGCCGCTTAACTGGATCTGCATAGACAAGTTTCCGTAAGAGGGTAAGACATGGCACCATCATACAATCCATAACCTGTTGAAAAAGGAAATGTTTTTGTCAGACGTTGCTTAGACAATAAGCATAATATGGGGAAATCCCATTTTTCCATTCTCCATTTGGGCTTCTTTGGGATAGATATTCTCTAAGAGATGGATCTGAGAAGGATTTCAAAAAGTGTGCTTAGTCATCCTTCATCTCTTTTCTGTAGATTTACCTGTTTGTGATCCCAGATCTAAAGGAATCAATACTAATTTATATTAACACTTGATCATCCACTTGCAAAAACATATGAGTAATGAAAAGACTTTAGAATACATATTTCAACTTTTCTTTCATTTTAGTCCTCTAGGCAATTTCTCCCTCTGCAAAACCCACAAACAACTAATCCTAATTGAGAAACAGATTGTAAAATGCATTTTTTCTTCTTACTGGTATAGAAAATCAGTGCAAGTAGGATGTGTCCTGGCTGTATGCAAGTATAGTATCACAGGATACCTCTTGCTGAAGAAAGTATTGAAAAAAAGCTCACACTCCCAGACTTGGTTCACTTCAGAACAAAGAAACAGATGTTTAACAGCACACCATATTAAAAAAGGTCCCCCCCTAAATTTTTCTCCTCTTTTCTCTGTTTTGCTATTCATACATACTCCATAACAGTGGTGGAGAACCTATGGCTAGCGTGCCACAGGTGGCACTCAGACCCCTCTCTGTGGGCACACACATCATCGTCCCAACACAGAGTTCACTAGAGTTTGTCACTAGAAATCCAGAGGGACTAGGCACTTTGTGATAAATAAGCAGGTTTTGGGATGCAGTTTGAGCACTCGGTCTCTAAAAGGTTCTCCATCACTGCTCTATAATTTCTGGAAGCACTGCTATTCACTTTGACTCATATTTGTTCTGTTTCTTAAAGTCATTTCTGAGAAATGGAATCACTAAAGTGAACCTAGAGCCAGTGGTTTGAGCATTGTACTATGACTCTGGAGATCAGAGTTCAATTCCCTGCCTAGCTCTGGAAATCTATTTTCTAGATAAAATTGCAGAGATTTGCTCTGATCTAGACACCAGATTGATACAGCTTCAGTGATTGTAACCTTGGCTCCTGCTTGTCCAGTATTAATCAATTCTTGGAGAGGTGAAAGCCACCACGTGTACTAGACCCTTGCCTTTCCTGGCTTATTAAACAAGCCAGAGAAGGACTGGTGGAGAAGGTAAGGGAAGTGATTAAAGTCTCTTTATAGCAAGGCAGGGTCCCAATACACCTGAAGGAGGCTGTAGTAAGACATCTTTTGAAAAAACCTCTTGTACTACTAGATAATTACAGGCCAGTCTCCAACCTTCCATTTTTGGGCAAGGTGCTGGAACATGTGGTGGCTTCTCAACTCCATGGGTTCCTGGATGAGATGGATTAATTAGATCCATGTCAGTCAGGTTTCATGCCTGGTCATGGGAAAGAAAACGCTTTGGTTGCCTTGGTGGATGACCTATGCAGGGAACTGGACAGGAGTGTATCCCTATTGTTTTTGATGGACCTTTCAGCTGCTTTCGATACCATCAACCATGGTATCCTTCTGAGTCACCTCTCTGGGATGGAGCTTGGAATTTACAGTGGCTCTATTCTTGGAGGGGCACTCTCAGAAGGTGGTGTAGCAATGGGTCTCTCTAAGGGAATTTTGATTAGCTCAATTTATTGGGTGCGCTACAAACAACCCTTTTGGAATAGTTTCCCATTTTTATACAGAAGTTGATGTTTTATTCCTTGGCCATTGTTCTGTAGGGTCCCTTAGGTTTCAATGTCCCCTATGCTTTTTAACATCTACATGAAAACATTGGGAGAGGTTGTCTAGAGTTCTGGAATATGCTGTCATGTGTACACTGATGATAGCCACTCCTTTCCAAGGAAGCTGTTCCTGTTCTAAACCAGTGCCTGGCAGCTGTAATAAATTGGATGAGGGCAAACAAATCAAAGCTTAATCCAGACAAGAGAGAGGTGCTCCTGGTCAGTCGAAAGACAGATCTTAGTTTGGGGGTATTTCTGGATTCATCTCTGAGCATGGAACCCCAGGGTTCAGTGGTGACCAGGAGTGCACTTACACAGCTAAAGATAATTAATAATAATAATTTGTTTTATTTATATACCGCTATTCCAAAGATCATAGCAGTGAACAGCAAGTAAGCTAATTAGCAAGTAAGCTAATTTGCCCCCCAACAGTCTGGGTACTCATTTTAGCGACCTTGGAAGGATGCAAGCCTGAGTCGAGCTTGGGCCCTTTTGCTGGTCTTGAACTCGCAACCTTGTGGTTTTGAGTGAATGGCTGCAGTACAGGCATTTAACCACTGCGCCACCAGGGTGCAGTGGTTAGTTTGCCAACTGCCCCTATTCCTGGAGAAGTCAGAGCTGGCTGCGGTGGAACATGCCTTGGTTACAACCCATTTGGATTACTGTAATGTGCTCTCCGTGGGGCTGCCTTTGAAAATTGCTCAGAAACTTCAGTTGGCCCAAAGAGCTGCAGCCCCGTTGTTAACTGGAGCTGGCTTCAGGAAGCTTATAACTCCCTTGCTGTGACAGCTCCACTGGCTACTGGTCCGTTTCTGAGCACAATTTAAAGTGCTGGTTTTGACCTATAAAACCCTATACAGCTTGGGTCCAGGTTATCTGAAGGACCGTATCTCCCATTATAAGCCCATTAGCAGTTCTCAACCTGTGAGTTGTGACCCCTTTGGGGGTCAAACGACCCTTTCACAGGGGTCACTTAAGACTATTGGAAAACACATACAGTGCTACCTCGGGTTACGAAATTAATTCGTTCCGCCGTTCCGTTCGTAACCCGATAATTTCGCAACCCGAAAAGGCTTTCCGTTAGCGCTGGAAAGCCGCTAGCCGCGCTTTGCGTTTGAATTTCGCGCCGAAATAAATTTCGTAACCCAAAAAAAATATCGTAACCCGGAACAGTTTTTTCCAATCTAACTTTTTCGTATCCTGGAAATTTCGTAACGCGATCATTTCGTATCCCGGGGCACCACTGTATTTCCAATGCTCTTAGGAACCGATTTTATGGTTGGGGGTCACCACAACATGAGGAACTGTATTAAAGGGTCACAGCATTAGGAAGGTTGAGAACCACTGCACTAGAGTGTTAAAATCGTCCAGAGAGGCTCTACTCTCAGTCCCATCACCCTCTCAGGCTCATTTGGTGGGAACAAGAGCGAGGGCCTTCTCAGTGGCTGCTCCAAGGCTCTGGAACTCCCTCCCTAGAGAGCCCAGGATGGCCCCCTCTCTGTCTCCTTTCGGCGGCAGACAGAAATTCTTGTGTTGTCAAGACTTTTCAAGCTGGGATTTAATGCTGTGTTATTTAAATTTTAACGTTTGTATTGAGTTTTTAACATGTTACATTTTAATTCATAACTGTTTTAAGTTTAAATTTTTTAAATTGTTTTTTAAATTTTATATTCATATATTTTATTTTTTGTACTGTTTTTAAATTGTGTTGTTTTAAATTTGCTGTTCGCTGTCTTGAGTCCCCATATTGGGAGAAAGGTGGGATATAAGTAAATAATAATATTAATAATAATAATACCACTCACTGGGGGGTCTTTGGTGAGTCACACTTTCTCAGCCTCAGAATACTCTGTGGTAGCTTCGCCTTAATGTTACCAGAAGTCAGAAATAACTTGAAGGCACACAACAAGGTGAAACTAGCACAGGGTTTTCTTGGTAAGATTTTTTCAGTGAGTTTGTGTTTGCCTTCTTCTGAGGCTGGGTGTGTAACTTACCCAAGGTCAGTGAGTTTCCATGGCTGAGTGGAGCTTCAAACCCTGGTCTCCAGAGTTGTAGTCCAACACTCAACCCATCACATCACACTACCTGTTGTAGGCAGGAACAAAACGCTTTTCAGGGTATCTGGTGTGGGAGACCAGCAACTATTTTATCCAGTGTGCTAGGGAATAACACCATATTTGTACTCATTGGCTATAATTGCTTCTTTCTTTCCTAGAAACTCATCAGGGACTGACAACCAATGGCTCAAGGATCAGCGCCAGTCCAAGGAATAGCTATGAACTAAAGAAGAATTCCATTCCTTTGCACTCCAATTTTATTCAACAGTTTACTGCAAACATTCTGCTGCTGCTCAATACTAAAAGTGTGTTTGTAAAGCCTTCCTTCACCATATTCCCAGTGCCAACGTTGCTTAAAAAATGAACACACACACGTCAGCTTCATTAGGGGCTTGGAATGCCGCTATAGGTCTCATTGGAGCTGCCACCATCCTGGCCTCTCCGTATTTAAAGCAATGGCCTATCGAAAAAGTAAAGGGGACGTGTCAAAAAATATACAAAACTAATGGAGGACAAATAAATTTTTAATAACTGTTGCAGATTTCAAATGTTTCTTTTCTTGGCAAGACGGGGGCTTTTCCTTGGTGGTGGTAGGGCGACCATCCTAATGTTATTCAGTCCTCTTGGAGGGGCCGCTGCCACCATCCTGGCCTCTCCGTCAGCATCATTAGGGGCTTGGAATGCTGCTATAGGTATCATTAGCCTGTATATCAAGGAAGGGCAAATCCATCTCTTCAGATGTTGTTGGCTTGCAGCTCCCAGGCTTCTTCGACATTTTCACACCAGGACGATTGGCAGTGCCTTGAGGGAGGATGGGGCTTTGACACCCTCCATGATAGAGACCAGAATTTTCAATATCAGCAAGGTCCATTGGACTAAGCTGAGGCATGTGATGGGAAGCGGAG
>NW_024803947.1:0-6227 GCF_019175285.1 Sceloporus undulatus | reverse complement strand
CGTCCAGACTAAGTGCCACCATTATAATGGGGCTTGGGTGCGGCGGTGCAGCAGCACACACCATTCATTTTTTTAATGGAAGGGGGGGTCCAGACCCCAAGAACCCCCCCTTGGCTACGTCCCTGTCCTGGTTTACATTTCTTTTTGTTCTTGTTGTTGGATTATTCCACTGCTGTTTCATTTTTAGGAGCTATATTAAAAACCTGAGGTGAGATTCCACCTCAACGTTACACAGAACATCCTGAAAGTAAGAGCTGTTCGACAGTGGGATATGCTGCTGCCTCATAGTGTGGTGAGTCTCCATCTTTAGAGGTTTTTTCAAACAGAGACTTGATGGCCATCTTTCAGGAGTGTTTTGATTATGACTTCCTGCATGGCAGGGAATTTGACTTGATGGCCTTTGAGGTCTCTTCCAACTCTATGGTTCTCGAACTTTCCCTGTAGCTGTAGGAGTGCCTCAAGGATAAGTACTATATCATTTTTTTTTCATTATGTACACTTCCCCTTGGATTTCTTATTTCAGAGGTGAATTTTCTATAGCACATCTATGCAAATGACACTCAAATCTTCCAGAGCTTTGATTCAATTGATGCTAGTTTATTGACTGCTCGTTGAGTGTTTTTCTGTGGATGACTACCCATTGTCTTAAGCTGAACACAGACAAAACAGAGGTCCTGATGTTTCAACCTGACCGCTCAGTTGCTCCACTTTCTTACAGGGTTATACAGTGTCTCAGCTGCCAGGGACCTTGGAATCCTGTTGGATGACCATTTGTCCCTATACTCTTTATCAGGGCAAGTGCAAAGGCATGTAACTTCAATTTTCTGAATATCCATAGAATCTGTAGGTTTTTTACCATTGAGAGTGTCCATTTGCTTATCCAGGCCTTGGTTATTTCACACCTGGACTACTGTAATAGCCTACTGGCATGTTTGTCTACCTGCTCAATCATTCCTCTGATTTTAATCCAGAATAGTGCTGTCCAGGTTGATTTAAATCTCCCTAAATACTCCCATGTCTTTTCCTCTTGTAGATCCCCCCCACTGGCTACCAGTTCAGGCCAGGGCTCATTACAAACTTTTGGTTTTGGTATTTAAAGACCTGCATGTTAACCTTCCTCAGTATCTGGCAGCTCAGCTATCATGGAATATACCATCTAGAAATTTAAAACCTGCAGACAAAAGATTATTGACAGTTCCACGAATGCATACAGCTCTTTCAAGGCTGTGAGCCTTTCAGGATCTTGGTCCGCACAGAGTAGTCTTTCTTTACATCTCCAGCTGGAGGAGGATCTTACCCACTTTTGTAAAGGGTTCCTCTTTGATCCGCCAGATAAAGTTGCTGAGTAAGCCTAAAGTGGCCGAGACAGCAACTAATGAGGCTTTTGTGTTTCTTATATTAGTATATTATTTTAGTATTTTACACTGTTGTGTTTTATTGTTTTGTTTTTTATCTTATATGTTTGATTTTCCACCCTTTGGTGGAAAAGTGTTGTTGTTACTTTAATCTTCTGCATGAAGAATTCATATACATAACTTTAATGAACTGTGAAGTATTTTGATTTTTTCACCTAAGATGTTTGTTACACCTTGACAATAAAATGCATAAACTTTTAAAAAGCTTATTAGTTCTTTATGTACTGGCAACCCAATTCCAATAAGCACAGGATGAAATTGTTTAAATGTATATAGATCCATTTTAGCATTGCTTCGGCATTCCTGTAGGCATGAAAACAGCCTTATATGTCATATTAGAAGATCTTCACTAGTGCTATCCAGTTGCAAGGAACACATGAGAGGACTTTCTTGGTGTCTGCTCCCATATGCAGAACTTACTACCCCAAGAGGTTGGGTCGCCTTCCTTTTTTTTAATGTGTTCTGCCAGCATTTGATGTGTTGTTTAATTTTATTTATTGTCGCCTAGTCTGGGTTCTGTTGTGTTTTTTACTTCTCATGTCTGACTATGCCTGGTTTCCCCTTTCCACTGTATAACAAACTCCAGGACAATGTGATCACTCCCACCACTTGCACCTTATTAACCAGGACATCCCTGCTGGTTAGGATCAGATCTAAAATAGCTGATCCCCTTGTTGTCTCTTCCACCTTTTGGGTAATGAAACTGTCTGCCAGGCAAGTGAGGAAGTTGCTGGACCTTAAACTGTTGGCTGAGTTTGACTTCCAGCAAATATCAGGATAACTGATAATTTAATTTTCAGGGTTAGTTTATTTTGATAAGAGCTCCATGTTCAGCAGCAGGTGCTTTCTTCGAAACATCAGAGATGGGACAAACAGAAGAAGATAGATGTTGCCTTCGTGTTCTGCTTATAGGCTTCCCAGAAATCAAAAAGTGTATGTTAAGCACACAGTGGTTTGTTAGTGACATGCATATGCATAAGTGCAGATAAACGATCCTTTTTGGATTTATCAATTTTTACAAGAAAACGGTATGTCTGTTTAGTTGAAGAGACTGTCCTAACAACAATAGTAAGACCATATGGATTAAAAAGGCAGCATTCAAGATGGCACATACAAAAAAAATCATAATGAAGTATCCAGATACTTACACAAATCTGTTCCTTTAATATTTCTAGCTCGGAGGATTTTTACTGTGAGATCGTAGTAAGGGTGCTTCTCTCTCTGGAAAGATAAACAGCCAAAATATATTAAACTTTAACTACAGTATATTGGTTAAGCATACAAAAAGATAAAATCATGAAGCACAAACTTGTGGAGGCCGCATGAGTAGTCAATGTCGTGTTTTGACATGTTGGTTAACAAGCAGTCATCATGTCACATATTTAGGCTTTTGTATAAGGAAATACTGACAGGAAAGTAAAGACAGTAATCTCCTACATGTGAATTCCTTAGGGTCTATATAGAAGATAACTGGGAATGCAGTTAATATTAGACCCTCCATATTTCAAACTGTGCTGCTGTGAAGAGGGGCTAATTATACAACTAAAATTAAAACATAACTACTGTATGTGGACAACTGCTACCAGTAACCTTCATAGCTACCTGAGCTGCTGTGAAGGAGCCAGCCTATCCTCCTTCACTCTGATATTCTTCCATCTTTCCATTCTACCACCTGGCACAAAAAGTGACAATGTCAATCTATTTTTGTCTTAGTTTGTCTGGCTGCTATCTGAGATTGTTTACTGGTTATTCTGCATATAACTGAGCAGATCTGCCCATTTGTGCAACTGTACAAATAGCTTTCCCTGCTGGAAACTGCAATTGAGAATTATTCTATGTATTTTTCTTTTAAAAAATCAGATGATCACAGGCCAGTAACAAGCTCTATTTTCTCCAACTTTAAAAAGCTATACCCTCAACACAAGAAAGGAAAGCTGCCGACTTTTCTATATTTATTTTATGACACCGTGCAAATAAAGTCTTATCTGGAAGAACCCTCTGTTCACAAGATTTAAGCGGCTGAAAAGTGAGGACCTGAAGCATTAAAGAATCCACAATCTTATTCCCCCACTTCCACTTTTTCATTCTACATGGTGAAATTGCAAACAGTCTGCTCAGAATGGAGGATACCAGAGCTTTAAAAACTGCTTTAAAACTCTTATTTTTGAACTTCCCTGGGTTGGGATGATCACACTGAACAAAGGACATATAATTCCTGCATATTTAAGAGATGCCTAGCTAAACTGGCATTCACAGGTAGCTGCAGTTCCCCACCTTCCACAAACATCGCCAGAAGGCTATCTTTCCTTCTCATCTTTTGTTCAATACTGTTTAGCTTCAAAATGTAAGATGAAAATGCAGACACCATCTAATGGACATGTAGATTGGGAGCTACTGATTTGCAGCAGATCAGTGAATTTTTCTGGTTCCCAGTGCTTTAACAATAGTTGTGTTTTAATTATGCTGTAAGCCGCCCTGATCTTTTGGAAGGGCGGGATAAAAATAAAAAAATTATTTATTATTTATTATTATAGTACTGTAACACAAAAATGGCTTTTCCTCCCAAATGAAGCTGCTGAAATAAAGGAAGTTTGGGACAGCCAAGTGTAAACTTGTCATGTCACACAAGCCCATGAGCTCAGATCTGTTACTAAAATCAAAACTCCTAGCTTTGACATGTGCTTTTGTTGGCTTAGAGCTACTCTTTTTTAAAAATGCTAAGTGTGTGCATATTTAACACCTGGCTCTATGGGGTGAATATTGGAAATAATGTTGGGGGGGGGTAAAGTAAGGTAGATCAGACAAACCTTAAGTCTAGTCACCTTTGATGTAGATGGAGTAACTTCAGAAAGTGTACTTTCCGGTTTGTCAGGCAAGCTACACCTGAAGACGTTCACTCCCTAGCCATTAAAAAGTACAGTGCCTTGTTTTCTTTTTGCACCTGGACACTCTGTGTGCTGACAGTGAGCCCATGAATTTTATAGGGTTTTCTTAGGCAAGGAAAATTCAGAGGTGGTTTCCTTCCTCTGCAAATATAGCCCACAGTTTGTTCTTGCTGTGTGCCTTCAAGTCATTTCATGGGGATTTAGGGGTTTGCCATTCCCATCTTCTGAGGCTGAGAGAGTGTGACCTGTCTAAGGTCACCCTGTGGGTTTCCATGCCCAAACTGGAATTCGAACCCTGGACTCCAGAGTCCTAGTCCAACACTCAGACCACAACACCATGCTGGCTCACAGTACCTGGTATTTATTGGCGGTCTCCCAGCCACATACTAACCAGAGCTGAACCTGCTTACCTTCCAGGATCACATGAGAGTTGGTGCCTTTAAAGTAGGGTCAGCAGATGTCATAACTACAAAGGAGAACAAGGCACCATAAAATGTATTTTTTCCCGCCTTTCTCCCAATATAAGGACTCGATGGAGGACATGACTGAAAAATAGCTAAAGACACAGAAATACAAATCCATGCTTCTTAGTCATGCTCAAAATGGAGGACGTTTTGG
This sequence comes from Sceloporus undulatus, assembly GCF_019175285.1. Lineage (NCBI taxonomy): Eukaryota > Metazoa > Chordata > Lepidosauria > Squamata > Phrynosomatidae > Sceloporus > Sceloporus undulatus. The sequence goes on along the minus strand of NW_024803947.1, from coordinate 1,309 downwards.
AACATCTCCTGGACAGGAGGATGAAATGGAGGACATGTCCTGGAAAAGTTGGACCTCTGATCAGTCTGCTTTGTGGCAGAGTTTAGGCCACTCTGGAAACAGACAAATGAGACCCAGTGTGGCAGAGTGGTTAGGCTAAACCCACTGGGGAAGCTACACTCTCTCAGCCTCAGAGGACGGCAATGGCAAACCCTGTCTGAGCAAACCTTGCCAAGGAAGGAAACCCAAGGGCAGGTCTGCCTGCTAGCAATGAACACAGAGAGACAGACACAGAGCCCTCTTCAGCGAACCTCGTCTCCCCTGATTTACCCTCCAGTGAGGCAGTCCTGTGTCTTTCCTCCTCCTCCTCCTCTCCTTCCTGTGGAACAGCAGCAGGGCGGCCACCAGGGGCGAGGGCTGGCCGAGGAGGGCCTGGCGGAACATGAGGAGGGCCCCTGGGCAGGAGAGGGTCCTCGCAATCCGAGCCCTGTTTGCTACTACAGTAGTGCCTCTCCTCCTCTCCCTTTCCTCCTCAGGAGGGCCTGGCTCCTCATAGGGCCGCCCTCAGGTGTTCTGTGGAGCCAGTCTGACAGGATTGGTTTCCTGCTCCCTCAGAAAAAAAGGAGGAGGCCCTCTCTCAGAGAGAAAGTGTAGTAGTAGTAGCTGAATACAAAGGGAATCCTTGGTTCATATATATATATATATATATATATATATATATATATATATCCCCCAACGTTTATTTTATACAATAATAATGATAATAAAACTTATTTATATCCCTCTTATTTGTAAGAAACAACAAATAATCAAAGCAGCTTCGCCTTCTTCGCTCCTTTTCCTTCTCCATAATGGACACGAGTGCACATATGATCAGTAAGCAACTTCTTCAACGCCATCTTGAAACCCCACAAGTGGGTCACTGGAAGTGGTCTGGGGTAAAAAAGGCGATAGAGTGATGACATCATGGCATCACACCCCAACTAAAGAAATACGCATCTGCCACAGCAGTGTGAGAACGCACTCGGCAAAAGTACCCATTCAAAGAGGATGATGTGCGATAAAATGTGTTCTCAATATGTTATCATCCCATTATTACTTCTCAAATGCAATGAGTCCCATCCCCAGATCGTTCTGCCACAGAACGTTTTTGGAACTCGATGGGAACGTTACAGGTTCTGATGCGATAAAGTTCCAAGTCTCCGACTGATGCAGTGACTAAGGATGGCATCTCCCCTCTGAATGCCTGTCTTGAGGCGGTAATGGACTGAACGAGGGAAACCTGACTCAGATTGAATCCAAGTGAGACGGAGGTACTTGCTATAGGGTC
>NW_024803946.1:0-6230 GCF_019175285.1 Sceloporus undulatus | reverse complement strand
GCTGGGGTTTGGTTCCAAGATCCCCCGTGGATAACAAAATCCATGGGTGCTCAAATCCCATTAAATATAATGACATAGCAAAATGGTGTCTCTTATAAAAATAGGAAAATCTAGGTTTGATGTTTGAAATTTATACTTTTTGGAACATTTAAATCCGTGTATAAAAAATATGTGTAAAAGAAGGACCGACTGTACCTTTTTCCTCCTGTTGCTAGACGAACATCTTTTTATTCATGCAGGCTTCTGCCAACAGATTGGCTGCTCAGAAAGGAGCTTAATTAAGGGCACATTCCCACTATGATTTACTTCAAATTGCAGATCGGGTTAAATGTCCATCATCTCCATTTGTCGCTGGTTTTGATCCGATTCTGATCCAATAGAGTTCCGTGAAAATGGAGTAAATGCAGATAACCTGCTTTCATTTGACAGTACTTTTCAAGAGCTTTTGAGAAGAACCTAATCACAAGCGTGCTCAACAAGTGGGAACAACCTTCGGATCAGAATCGTATCTCGCTGGAGGGGAGGGACTGTGGCATAGGGGTTAACAGGGTTGTCACCCATCCAGCCTTCGGCTGCTTGAAATCCGCCATTTTTTTAGTGCTGCCCTTTACCCATACGTGTGGTGGCTTTTTAATTTTCTGTCTTTACACTGATTGATTCCCTGGCCATGATTGTTTCTCCACTGTAAGAGATTAAATGTATTTTTGTGCTTTTCTTTTGGAGGGGTGTGTGTGCGTGTTTTAATAATTTTTTAAATCGTAAATGCGATTTCTCATCGTCCCAAAGAAGCACCAAAATGAGCAAGGGTTTTCCTATCATGGTCATGTGCCTATAAGGCTAAAAAGTGAATGGAAATAAAGAAAGTTGATGGGAGGAGCACCACAAAGTATCCTCATGTAACCGAAATTACGGCTGGATGTGTTGCCGAAATCATGCTTGGCCATGTAACCAATGACTTGGCAATGCAATCAGGACTGGCATTTTTAAAAGGGGGGGGGACGTGGTGCAAATACAAGTGGGAATGACAGTGGTGTTCAAATAAATGAATTCAAAAGATTCTGTTTCATAGTGGTAACAACACCATGGTGGAATCAAATCAATGATTGGATCAAAACCTCATTGCGAACCAAATGAAATGGTAAGTCAGAATGAGCCCTATGTCTAACAGATTTGTATACTTTTTACTGATGTGTTTTCAAATTGCTCTTATAGTTTTCATCTGTACCATTTTTAATATTACTATGAGCCAACTTTAGGCCCAATTCTAGGAGCATATAAGTCAAATACATTTTTAAAACCCTCTTAAAATCAGCTGTCGTAAGCGGGTGTGACAGATCCCTTTACCCAGGCTGCCCTAACACACAAGGCCCTAGAAATCCTGTTGTTCTCCCAGCTCTCCTTTTCTGGATTGGATTTCTGGGCATCCAGGTGACTTCCTTAGTGCGGCTATGTTTGTGTGTTAGCTTTGTGTTCTGTATGGTAAGCGTGGCCTCCCTTTGATTCAGGGCGAAAGAAGACAGTCTTGAGTCAGACTTAACAAAATAACAAGAGAATTAATGGGCTTTATTACTGTATATCCTGTAGAAAATTAAATGCTTTAGCAAATTCCAGTACAGTACAGTTAGTTCCACCCATATAATGATAGTCACCCTGAGTTATGTCAGACCTTGCCCTTCAATCAGGCAACCAGTACACCTCTCAGTCTCTGTGCTGTGATTGACTGCCTGGAAGCCAAGTCTACTAGCACTACCTCCACAGTGGGCAAACCTTTCTACCTCTTATTTCTGCTGCTAGTCACTACTTCCTGTTTTAGGTATCCCTGTTGTTGTTGCTGCTGCTAATGGCCCTCAGGTAGTCAGCCTCGACTCATGGCCATCCTGTGGATGAGACATCTTCAAAAACCCTCTTCCGCCACAGCTCTGCCCAGGTCCTGCAGACTCATGCCCATGTCCTCTCTGCTGATGAGCAAACCAACAAAAGTCCCTAACAACAAAAAATCCAAGATGTAGGAACAAAAAACCAAACTGAAGGGTTCTGCCAAGGAAAATTTACGTGTGTAAAATATAACCGATTGAAATATAACCCACTTCCAATCACCAAAAGACACTACTGTGAAGAAATGAGGGATTAAATAAACCCTCAAGTAGAGAAGCCAGTAAAATTTCTAAAAGGGTATAAATACCCCACTAAAAATGAGCAATAGCAAAGAATAAAGAATAAATATATAAAATATAAGCCAGTAAAGCCAAGTTGAAGGCAGTAGGAAAGTAGGAAGACTGTATTGCAGGTGGATAGACTCCATCAAGGAAGCCACAGCCCTGAGTTTGCAAGACCTTAGCAGCAGGGCTATTAATAATAATTGAAGGTCCCTCATTGATAGAGTTCCATCAATCCAAGCTGACTCAACAGCAATGAGTAACAACAGTTACAAGTAACAAAGATGCCCAGTGGGTTCATGAATTGTTATGGGCCTTCAAGTCGTTTCGACTTATGGCAACCCCGCTAAGGAAGACACAGATAACCTCAGAAGGACAATTTGGAAATCCTTTTATCAGGACCACTGAAAATGATACAAAATAGTGCTTTTAGAACTGTCTTAGGCTGCATCCACACTGGAGAAATAACCCGGTTTGGCACCGCTTTAACTCTTTTCTGGCTCAAGGCTATGGAATTCTGGGAGCTGGAGTTTGTTGTGGGGCCCAGAGCAGAGCTCTGCTCCTCTGAATTGTTTAATTGTATTTTAGGGAGTGCGGGGTGGGATTTGATTGTGTTTTTAACATGTAAGCCGCCCTGGTTGTGTTGTACAGAGAGGCGGGGTACAAATAATTTTAAAAATAATTTTATTATTATTAGTCCAGCATAAGGAAGACCTTCTTTCCTCCTTCTCTTTGCTCCCCTCCATCTTCTGAGGGGAGCTTCTAAAGCAGTGGTCCCCAAACTGTGGCCTTTTAAAGAGATGTTGGACTTCATCTCCCAGAAGCCTCAGCCACGTTGGCCTATAGATTGGGATTCTGGGAGCTGGAGTCCAAAATTCCTTAAGGAGGGCCGGCACAGTTTGGCGACCAATGAATCTAAAGAATTTCCGTATCCGCCAATTCTATTGGTCGGGGTCCAGGTCACGTGGTTTCGAGATCTTCCCAAGCACTGGGGAGAGAGATGGCGAGCGTTCTAATTCGCCATTAATCACGGAACCCCGGAGTTTGGTTGAGAAGACGTTTCCAGTTGGGCGGGGGAGGGGCGCCGAGCGCGAGGTAATGCGAACGTTGGGGGAGGGGCAGAAGAAGAAGATGCCGTTGGAGGCGCGCGAGGCTGAGCTCGTGCCATTATTATGACCTCTCCCCTCAGTCAGTGCGGTCCAAAACACACTGCAGAAACAATGCCACTTTGGGACCTCTTTAACTGCCCCCCTGGCTCAAAATGATAGGGAATTCTGGGAACTGTAGTTTTGTCAGAGCCACAGTAAACTACTATTCCCGTAGCTCTGGGCCAGGGCAGTTAAAGCAGTCTCAAACTGGATTATTTCTGCACAGTGTGGTTTGGACCTGAGTACTACAGTAGAGCAGGTGCAGCCCAGGGTGGCTGGGTGTCCTCAGAGGAGGACAAGGCACCATGGAATGGAGGACATGGCCAAAGAAAAGCCACCTCCCCCCCAACAACAACATACATAAATAAATATACTGTGAATCCCTGCTTCTGAGGCTGCATCCACACTGCAGAAATAACCCGGTTTGGCAATGGTGGCTCTTCATGAGCCTGGGCATGAATGCCCTTCACCTTCCAGCACTCAGTATCATCGCTAAGGCTGCATCTAAACTCTCGAGGCAAAATTTGACATCTCTTTAACTGCTAAGGTCCAGTGCTATGGCATTCTGGGATCTGTAGTTTGATGTGGTACCACAGCGCTCTGACCAAGGAGGTTAAAGAGATCACAAAACTGTTGTAGTTTATTGTGGCCAAAGAGGTCTCTGACAAAGAAGGCTAAATGTCTCACAAAATGTCAGTTCCCAGAATCCTCTAGCACTGAGCCAGGGCAGATAAAGCGGTCTCAAACTGGATTATTTTTGCAGTGTGCTTTGGACCTATATGTCTATTAATGCTGTATGTAAAGAGATCTTGGAGCACCTTTGAAACAAACTGAAAGAAAGAAGTTGGCACCGGCAGCATGAGCTTTCCTGGACTTCAGACTACTAATCAATTAATAAACCATATTAAATAAAATCATATTATTACTTCCTCAGATGCTTTTTCTATTAATTCTATTAATGCAGGCTAATAAAGTATTTGCCTCCTTTGCTGCAGCATCACTCTGATGGCTTGTATTCAATTTATGATTAGCAATAATCCTAAAGTCCTGTGCAGATGCCAGACCAAGTGCCTGGTTGCTATAATGGTCTGGATGGGGGACACATACCTTCCAAATGTCCCAGTTTGGCAAGGTCAGTCCTAATTAATTCTCTGCCATCCCATTTTTTTAAGCTGTTTTAAAATGTCCCCACTTAAAAATAAAATTAAAATGGGACCAGCTTCAACTCACCCACCATCTGCAGCCTTTCCTAGGCAGGAATAACCCAGGTCCAAAACACACTGCAGAAATAATCCAATTTGAAACTGTTAATTGTTCAATAAACTTTTAAGATATTTGAATTGTGTTTATAATTTTGAATTGTTTTAATCTGCCTAGATTAATTTTACTTCTATGCTGCCCTGAGAACTCGTAATAGAGGTTGGAATATAAATATTTCAATAAATAAATATATGGAAGAAAGTACTGAAATGTATCAGGCAAACTGCTGTACCCAATGCTTGATGTCACATATACAGTGGTACCCCGGGTTACGAATTTAATTCGTTCCGCAGCGCCGTTCGTAACCCGAAAGATTTCGCAACCCGAAACCGCTAGCGCTGGAAAGCCGCGGCTTTTAAATTTCGTGCCAAAAAGCGCCGAAATACACCGAAAAAAATTTCGTAACCCGAAAAATCTTTCGTTACCCAGAACAGTTTTTTCCAAGCTAACTTTTTCGTACCCCAGAAATTTCGTAACGCGATGAATTCGTATCCCGGGGTACCACTGTACATGCCATAGTAGGCAGCCAAAAATATCCATGCTTTGCAAGCCTGTAGCATTGCTTTAGTATTGCTATAGCATTACTCACCAAATATTGGAGTTGAGGTACAAGAGTCTAAACAACGGGTAATGGGAAAAAAACTCAAGAGGTGAGGCCTTTCCTTACAAGCCTATATTCAGCTCCACTGAACTCAGCAGGATTTTGTTTTGAATAGGGTTTACTTCTGAATAGCAGAGGAGGCACAAGTTCACACTGCAAACTGTTGATTTCATAGAAACCAGAAAAAACTTATTTTGTGTAATCTTGCAGTGATTTGTAAAGCACCTTTTAGGGCAAATTGCCATTCTAAGGTATTGTTATTATTATTATTTGCTATATTTTGCATTTATCCTAATATAGGTACTCAAGGTGACCAAGGTATATGAAATTTCATAAAAATACATTCATATGATGACTAGATTCTTACATATCTGAACTCCTCATGTATCATGGTTCCTCTTGACTCCTCTGCCTATGCTTATTATTATTAGATTTAGGCAGCAAATCTAAGAGTTTGTTTTACATGTTAAAGTTAGATTGTACCTTAAAGTTCTTGTCTTCTCTGCTCCAATACAAGAGAAGAGAAATTGATTTGTGCAAGCTTTTTTTAATGTGTTTTCAATTATTTAATTTAACTTCACATATATTTTGTTTTGAGCCTGTTTCATTTTCTCACACAGGTGGTTTCTGTTATATCACGTTTTGACTTCATGCTGTTCAGCTTCAAGCCTCTACAGGCTTAGCTAGACCTGTCTAGGAATGTGATGTAAGTGATGTCAAATAAGCAATACATAGTTGTACATAGCAGCGTTTCTCTAAAGGCTGCCAAATATGTGGTGTTAAGCTTCCCTTGTATGGGCATGTACTTCTTGGGTGTGTTACAAGCTTAAGCTAAACCAAAACTACTTAGAGCCTCAAAACCATGGTATCTTTTGAAGTTTGTTTGTGCGTGTGTTTGTGGCATTACAGAATGCAGGAAGCAATGCTTTGTACACTTCATGTGCACATTGAGATTACTATCATGTATTTGGGGCTGACAAAGAGAAGTGGTACATGAAATTGCCTTCAGAGTCTACATGTTCAGCATTAATAGAGCACAGAAAGGAATGTGGCATTCTCTTTTCT
>NW_024803945.1:0-6231 GCF_019175285.1 Sceloporus undulatus | reverse complement strand
GTTAGTTCTCTTGTGTCCAGGAAATCCTCTTGTTCCCTAATATGCTGAAGTGTAGCTACTCTTGACTCCAGCTGCTGCACTTTCTCCTCCAAGAGTGCTACCAACTTGCACTTGGGGCATGTGAAGTTCTCGACTTCTGTGGGCAAGAAGAGAAACATCCCACAAGAGTTGCAGGTGACTGCAGCAGACCCCTCGCTGTCCATACTGCAAAGTAGAAGCTCCACCCCTTCAGCAATGAGCACACGGTCTCAAGCACACGGTCTCAAAATGGCTGCCAAGCAGCTCCTCTCCTTCTCCTCTCTCTGGCCGGACTTGGACTCCTAGATCCCTTTCACACATAGTTTCATTCAGCCAGGTGTCACCCATCATCCTATATCTGTGCATTTTATTTTTCCGCCCTAAGTGCAATACCTTACATTTCTCCGTGTTGAATTTCATTTTGTTAGCTTTGGTCCAGCTTTCTAGTCTATTCAGGTCATTTTGGATCTTGATCCTGTCCTCTGGATCCTGTTCTAGAAGTGGCTAGAACACTCTATGCTTCTATGTGGAAAACGAATAACATATTCTCAATGTCAGAAAGGTATGCAAAAATATTAGACCTTATCGAAATGGACAAATTGACAAGTTTGTTGAGAAATAAATCAGATGATAAGTTTAATGGCGAATGGTCGAGAGGGATAAATATTGCAGAAAGGCAAGTCAAAGCAAGACAAGCTAGAACATAGGAAAATTCTGGAAAAGGTGGTTCAACGGTGCGGGTCTTACTTCTGTTTTGGGAAAATGTTGGTATTTAAATGGAAAATTAGAGATATGAACTTTAAGTTAAGTTAAAAGGATACAAAACTTAGGTAAAGACAGGAATACAAAATATATATGGAAAGATATGGAAAGATAACTAGGACCTTTGCATAAGAAACAGATGGATAGATGGATGAGTGGATGAAAGAACACATTCTCATTTAGGGAACTTTAGATTAGGCATTTGGAAGTCTGCAATATTTAAACATACGTTTTGGTTGGGGGTTATTGTTGTTGTTAGGTTGTTTTTTAAGTTTTTTTGGGGGGATTGCGTTTACTTTAGGTTAGAAAATATTGTATGTACATGTTGGTGATATCTGAGGGTTTATTCTTACTATTATTATCATTATTATCAATTCCGCTATGTTTGTCGATGAAGATATTTGTATGTGATCTAAGTACTGTCTGTTTATGTATGTTAATGTATGTCTTTAGATGTTAATAAAAATGTAATTTAAAAAAATTTACATCTTCTAAGAGGTATCCAAGAAATATAACTTCTCTTTCCCATCATTTCCAGCTCTACAAGGATCTCTATACATCAAATTTAAAGCAAACAAACATACAAATAAATAAAGTTAGTATATTCACTTGTTGTTGTTGCTCCCAGAGAATCCAGAAAGAAGTAAACTGAGATGCTTTTAATTGTAATGTTTCTGAGCTGCTTCTTTTAATTATTTGTAATTGCACACTGTATACTATTTTTAATATTGTACACAGACTGGAACTCTCTCTTAATATTTACCTGGTGTATGTTTTAGCTGCAGTTGCCTTTCAGCTCCAGGCTGTCTTGCATGAAACCGATTATCTTGACCCATTTCAAGCTGGCTTCAGGACGGGTTATGGAGTTGAGACTGCCATGGTCGCCTTAGTCGATGACCTCCGTCTGGCCACCGACAGGGGAGATATAACTGTTGGTGCTCTTAGACATCTCAGCGGCCTTTGATACCATCGACCATGGTATCCTTCTGGAACGCCTGAGAGAACTGGGTGTTGGGGGCACTGTGCTCCGGTGGTTCCGGTCCTATCTCTCAGGGAGATTCCAGATGGTGAGGCTGGGGGACAGTTGCTCTCGTAAAAGAGAGCTTACATCGGGCATCCCTCAGGGCGCCATTCTGTCCCCCATGCTATTCAACATTTACATGAAGCCGCTGGGAGAGATCATCCGGAGCCATGGAGCTCGGTGTTATCAGTACGCTGATGACACCCAGATCTATCTCTCCATGACCCCGACTGATACAGTGACTAAGGATGGTATCTCTCCTCTGGATGCCTGCCTGGGGGCAGTAATGGGCTGGATGAGGAAAAACAAACTCAGACTGAATCCAGAGAAAACAGAAATGCTCATGATAGGTTCCCCAAGTCCGGGCAGGGAAATTTGTCACCCTGTCCTAGACGGGGTTAAACTTCCCCTAAAGGACACAGTTCGTAGTCTGGGAGTTCTCCTGGACCCATCTCTACAATTATCATCTCAAGTAGATGTGATGGCCAGGAGTGCTTGGTACCAGCTACGCCAACTACATCCCTGTCTGGACCGAGGGGACCTAGAAAAGGTAGTAGATGCGCTGGTAACCTCTCGTTTGGATTTCTGCAATGCACTCTACATGGGGCTACCTTTGTATCAGGTTCAGAAACTTCAATTGATTCAAAATGCTGCAACCAGATTGCTCATGGGGACGGCTAGATCTGACCACATAACACCCGTTTTAAAATCTCTTCACTGGCTGCCAATTCGTTTCTGGTCCCAGTACAAAGTGTTGGTTATTACCTTTAAAGCCCTAAATGGCTTGGGCCCGGGTTACTTGAGGGAACGCCTCTCTCTGCACAATCCTCCCTGCACACTCAGGACAACAGGTACATTATTACTCAATCATTCTAAGGTGAGATTGGCGACTACCCAGCAAAGGGCTTTTACAGCAGTAGCGCCTTCTCTTTGGAATGCCTTACCTGAGGAGATCTGCCTTAGTGGAATGGCGGAAGCCTTTAAAAAGGCACTAAAAACCTACCTCTTCCTACAAGCGTACCCTCCTAACTCCTTGTAATAAGTCCGTCCCCCCCGATTGTCTATGTTGTATATATATTGGAATCTTAATAATTGCTGAACTGTATGTTGTAAATTTTTGATTTTAGACTGTAAGCCATTTTAATATTTCCCAAATTTTTAAATCTGTCATTGCTTGTAATGTATTTATCTTACATGTTGTACACCGCTTTGATCCTGGGAAAAGCAGTCAATAAATAAACAATTTATTATTATTATTATTATTATTATTGTTGTTGTTGTTGTTGTTGTTTTGTTGTTGTTGTGTTTGCTTTCATTTGCAAACTGGTTTCGAGTGTAGAAGACAGATTAGAAACAAAGGTAACAACCTCAGCCCCACAGAAGAGAACGGAAGTGTCATCTGGGTTTCCCTTCCTTCTGGGGTTCAGGGCAGCTGTGCCTCTTGCAAACGGGTCTCTATTCCAAAAGGCAGGAAGGGAAGAGAGGCTGGCAGAGAAGGGCACCAGGGCAGCATCCCTCAGAGTTTTCTCTCAAAGGGACGCAAAGGGAGATTAAAGTCCCAGGAGAACCAACAATCTTCCCACAAAAACCATGCTTTATGGCTCCGACATTCAGAAAGGAAGAGGATGGCGCAAGGAGCCTGGTGGGTGGCTGGGTGGTACCCTCCCCCCCCAATAATCTCTGGTCTTCCCTGGCAGCCCCCCTGAAAGACCCCCATTCAATCCCAGCTCTTAGCAGGCCAGAGCTCCTGAGAAAAGGGAAGGGATCCCAAGAGCCCCTGCCTGGGCCCATTGCCCAGGCCCCAAAGGAAGGCAGATCCCAATACAGAACCCCCTTTGAGGGCAGGCAGAGATTGGCAAGGGGCCCTTCTGCAGGGTCCATGGCTACATTTGGTGGCTGGTTTGCATACCCTCCAAGAGTCCATAGGTAAAGAATGGGACACATGGGATTGGGATTATGCAAGTGTTTAGGAGGGATGTGAAGGTTGCTTTCTGTGTAGTGGAACTCCTCTGTTGCATTTACTTGTATTGTTAACAATTGGCTGCATCCAAATGTTGCAGTAATACAAAGCATCACACACCAGAGAGTCTGGTGCTCAGATCCTGCAGTGGCTCCTCTCTGGATGCAAAGAATGTGAGGGACAGTGCATGGGGTCAAACAGAAGATTTAATTTGTTGTACCTTTGTTAAATATAGAGACCAGGATTTAATTTGCAGTTGGGTTTGCAATATTCAGTCCTAGCTGAATAGTGGGTACGTTGTAGTTCTTTTAGTTGTAATGTTTCTGAATTGCTGCTTTTAATTATCTGTGCCATTATTTTTAATGTGCAAAACCAGGGGTAGGCAACCTGCGGCCCGCGGGCCAGATGTGGCCCGGCGAGGCCTTGGGACCGGCCCCAGCCTGGTCCTGCCGCCGATTGCCGCCGGGGCCTTTGGCGTCTCACGCGAGGGGTATGGTGGGGCAATTGTCTATAGAAGCCTCAGAAACATGCATTTATCTTAACTTTTTTTAAAAATCAGCAAATTTTTTCGTGTGTCCTCCATTTTTTATTTAAAAAGTGCCCTCCATCTGAAAATTTTGTCCTACATTTGTCCTGGTTTATTTAATTATTTAATTTTTTAAAAAAATTATTTAATTATTCATTTTTTGGCTTCGGCCCCCCAGTTGTCTGAGGGACAGCAACCCGGCCCCCAGCTCAAAAGGGTTGCCTACCCCTGTGCAAAACAGTTGAATCATCTTTTACTATTAACCTTGTGTATGTTTTAGCAATGTTGTTTTTCCTTTCCTTTGTAACCTGGGGGAGGCAGGGTGGGGATGAAGGGAACAAGGACAACTCCACAGAAGCGAACTGGAGCATGGGTTGTCTTTCCTTTCTGTTTTGGGGCCCAGGGCAGGCAGTGCCCCTTGCAAAGAGATCTGCCCCCAAAAGGCAGGGATGCCAGGGAGGCTGGCAGAGAAGGACACCAGCACAGAGGCCTTGGGAATTTTATCCCCCTCCCTCAAAGGAGCCATTCACACTACCTTTTAAACCGGTTTTGAAATCGATTCTTCCACATGAAGTTCATATTGGGCCCGATTCTGTCACAATCCATGTCGAGGCTAGCACAAGGAAATGCCCCTTACCGCGGGTTATTGAGAATCGGGCTAAAATCCATCTTTTCTGAAAAGACCTGGGTTTCGCGAAATATGAACTTGCCCTCGATCATGATGGGGGCCAAATTCAGGAGGGATTAAGGTCGGGGGGGGGGGGCAGATGTCAGAGCATTCAGGTAGGAGGAGGAGGAAAGAGCCAAAGAAAAATGGGGAATCTGGAGGCAACGGGGGAAATCGGGGTGACTGGGCTGCAAAGGACTGGGGGGAGTGTAGAAAGATGATGGAGGAGGAGGGGAAGGAACCGTGGGAAGGGGCCATGGAGGCATTCTCTAACGGAGCAGGGGAGGAGCTGAAGGGAGTGGGGGGGGGAGGGTCAATTCAGGGCAGCTCAGAGGGAGGGGGGGTAGAAGGAAGGAGGAGAGGAGAGGGGAGGAGGAGGAGGAGGAGGAGGAGGAGGATTGCCAAGTGAAATTGGGCTCCGGGGCCAAGCCAGGGGAAGAAAGGAAATCAGGCTGCAAGAGAAGCAGCCTCTTTTATTTCTGACAGTTTATGCGCATGATTTTTTGGGAGACTGATAGGTCACTCTCTCTCAGCCTCAGTGGAAGGCAATGGCAAAGATCCTCTGAAGAGAATGTATCAGGAGGAAAAGGGTCAGGTCAGGTCAGAGGCAGGGCACCTCCCCCTACCCCCTTTTAAAATTATTTTTGACAAAATATGTGCATATTTTTTTTTCTTCAGGCAGATATATACTGTAGATGGATAGAATGTGGCTGGGAGCTTGTTAATTTTCCCTTTCATTTGCTGGCTTCCAGCAAAGGGGAAATGTTGCAAAGGGCTAGAATTGCGAATGAATGTAACAATTTGAATGATACATTTGTTGCTCTTCAAATTGGCAAAATGATACATGCTTTTGCTACTGTCTCTAAGGAATTCAGGGGTAGCAAGAACAACCTGGTGAAAACATACTCAAGGTTAATATGAAAAGATGATCCAACTGCCTGTCACATTAAAAACAATTGAACTTTTTCAGCTCCCCATGGACTTCAGGGTTTGGGGCTCCCAGGAGGAGGATGGAGTGGGGCAGAGAGGCCAGGAAGCCCTCCTAAACCTCCCCCAAAGCCTCCATCTCCATTGAGAAGGGTCCCAGATCAAAAATGGCCATCTCTTGGCAGAGACCTCCTTGCCCCCCTCCCACCCCTTCATCTCCTTCCTTTCTCTCTTCTCTCCACAGGGTCCCATCCATTTCAACAGCTCCTTAGTCTTGGAAATGGAAATGTAAGACCTCTCTCCCTGCCTCCCTCAGGGCCCCCTCCTTCCTTCCTTCCTTCCTTCCTTCC
>NW_024803944.1:0-6231 GCF_019175285.1 Sceloporus undulatus | reverse complement strand
CAAATCCCAGGAATCCATAGGATAGAACCATGGCAGTAAAAGTAGAATCATAGTGTCATGTTTGTATAGTGTGAAAGGGCCCCTGGTTGATCAGGAGATGATTAGGTAAAGCTTATTTATTGTACTTTTTATAGTTCCTTCCAATGTAGACTTCCTGCTTTGAATAGATAGAGACTGGGCAGAGATTCTAATTTCTCTCCCTATCTCCTTTAAGTCCCACATTCTCCAGTAATGAACAGACACTATCATAACTTAAAGCACCAATGTTGTGATTGGTAAAGGGATTTTTGTGCACAGGATCATGTGCGATTTTGTCTTTTCTGTAGGAAAATCAGGGCCAGAGCTGAGCCAGCCCTGCCATGTTTCACCACTGAACTAGCTTTTTTATTCTGTATAAAATAAATTCTATGTCTAGGATTTCAAACCACATTTCAAACACAGGAAGGGCCTTTGTTTAATTTATACATTTAAATGCAACTGTTTCTGAACAAGATGAAAGGGTGGCTTGTGCTAAGAGTAATGTACACAGATGCAAATTAATTGCAGATATTACAAACCTCAGATACCAAGCTGCTCAAGTTCTTCCCCACTCCAAACTTCTTTCTGCATTATTTACTGCAATCCCATAGGATGCAAAATCAGCCATTAAAAATCAGGCACAGTTATTCCTACTCATACAAAATACTGAACAACAATGGCTTTTTTCTAGACAATGAGTTTATAGAGCAATAAATGCATGGTTCACTGAAATGTATCCAGATACTGTCAGCCAAAGAATAATTTCTATTGGGGGCATATGGCAACAGAAGGAATTAAATTGCAATATTTTAGGCCAAAAACATTCCTCCTCAACTACTCTTCCCATTGATATTCTAAGGGACAACAGAGCTTGAAGCTCTGGCGTGGGGGCAGTGTGGGGGAATGGCATTCGGATGACATCAGCCCCCATGCCGCCCCACGCCAGCTTCACGTTGCCTGCCTGAACGCATGGCAGGTGGCATCACAGCATTCCTTTGGTGTGGCATTTATACACCACACACTGAAAGGAGTGCCAAAAAGTGCCACTGCAGAGGCAGTGTCTAAGTGGTTTACAACTGTAAGCTAATTGCCCCTAACAATCTGGGTACTCATTTTAGCAACCTTGGAAGGATGCAAGCCTGAATCAAGCTTGAGCCCTGGCTAGTATTGAATTCGCAACCTTACTGTTTTGAGTGAGTGGCTGCAGTACAGGCATTTAACCACTGTGCCACTAGGGCAAAATACAGGCGCCTTTTTGCCAGCTCTAAAAGGAGTGGCATTTTGCTGCCTCTTTTTGAGCTGGTAAACTGCCAGATTGGGGCCACAGCGTGTGGTTGCCATGGCCTCAATATGGAGCTCTAAGGGTCAGCAGACGATACTCTATTGGGGCCATCTGTTTTGCCCCTAAGTGTGATTTTGAATGTGGTTGTACAAGTGTCAAAGGCATTTCTTGGAAATTTGAATGTAATACCACCAAAGCCATGTTGCTCCTTAACACCATACCATTTTGTGATCTTTTCTTTTTTAGTTCTCCAAATATTCAAAGTAACTGTGCTGTCCCCCACTCTGCCCCCCTCAAGCACTATAGTACATATTATAGCAGCTATAGAATTATTATTATTATTATTACTATTATTAATATTATTATTATTTTAAAAAGCACAGTTGTCAGCTACCCAAATACACTGTCCTGACTTGTCAGGAACTTTTAAGAGAACAACGGTACTGAATGTACACGAATGGCAGCACATACACCAGAGTTCTTCCAAAAAGTGAACTATTTATTATTTCAATTCAACAAGATGGCATTTATCAGCAAGTTATCCAATATTATCTTCCTCCCACTGCCCACACAGTAGTGGTTTCTTTTTTTAAAAGGAAGGGTGGGGTTGTGGAGGAGGAAGAGTAGGAGGAGAAACAACTTTCTGGAAGGCTATTTTTAATGTTTTAGATGCTGCAGCATTGTCCCATTTCTATTTTCTTTTTATTGTCTTTCATCTAGTTCTTTAATGCCTGTGGGTTGTCCCTCTTGGATGTTATTAAAAGAGAAGTCAACCAATATTAGAGCTGTGATTAAATGTAGAGAAAACAGCAATTTTCTAGCTGAGGCTGTGCTACCACAAAGTACTCTCAATATGTTTTTCCTCATTGCAATGAATAAAGGGGAGGAGGCACTCATAACAGTTAGAAAAGGGGGGAAAGTATTGTGACCATTATGAGAACTCACTGATTCTCTGGGCCATTTACAAAGTACAAACTACATGTCATGTGTAATAATAAAGCATCAGTAATCCATTTTTCATTGCAAGATGTTATCAAGAGAAGGCACTCTCCTTCAAAGAAAGGACAGGGGTAAATGAGTAGTTAATCAAGGGGTAGAAAATATTTGATCCTCCAGAGGTTTTGGACTAAAGCTCCCAGAACCCCCCAGTAAGGATGGTCTAATATCAAAGGATTTTGGAAGTCATGATTCAAGACTTTTGGAGGATCAAATATTCCTCAATCCTCACATGAACTTTGCCAACGTTGCCACAAATTTTTCCCTAGACAATTACTTTCATCCCCAAGAGTTTTTACAATCCATGTTTGCAACGCAGTACTGTCATTCTGTAGGAGTAAAACTCAGCTAGGAATGGGAGAATTTTGAAGGGACAGGGAGAAGGTTTCATAGAAACATAGAATCATAGAAACATAGAGTTGGAAGAGACCGCAAGCGCCATCCAGTCCAACCCTCTGCCATGCAGGAAATCTCAATCAAAGCATCCCTGACAGATGGCCATCCAGCCTCTGTTTAAAGACCTCCAAGGAGGGAGATTCCACTACACTCCGAGGGAGTGTGTTCCAATGTTGAACAGCCCTTACTGTCAGGAAGTTCTTCCTAATGTTGAGGTGCAATCTCTTTTGCTGTAGCTTGCATCCATTGTTCTGGGTCCTAGTCTCTGGAGCAGCAGAAAACAAGCTTGCTCCCTCCTCAATATGACATCCCTTCAAATATTTAAACAGGGCTATCATATCACCTCTTAACCTTCTCTTCTCCAGGCCAAACATCCCCAGCTCTCTAAGTCGTTCCTCATAGCGCATGGCTTCCAGACCCTTCACCATTTTAGTCGCTCTCCTTTGGACACACTCCAGTTTCTTCACATCCTTTGAAAATTCTGGTGCCAAGAACTGGAGACAGTATTCCAGGTGGGGCCTGACCAAAGCAGAATAGAGTGGCACTATTACTTCTCTTGATCTAGACACTATACTTTTATTGATGCAGCCTAAAATTGCATTGGCCTTTTTAGCTGCCGCATTGCACTGTTGACTCATGTTCAACTTGTGGTCTACTTGGACTCCCAGATCCCTTTCACATGTAGTTTCATTCAGCCAGGTGTCCCCCATCCTATATCTGTGCATTTCATTTTTCCACCCTAAGTGCAGTACCTTACATTTCTCCGTGTTGAATTTCATTATGTTAGCTTTGGCCCAGCTTTCTAGTCTACAGTATTCAGATCATCTTGAATTTTGATCCTGTCCTCTGGGGTATTAGCTACTCCTCCTAATTTGGTGTCATCTGCAAATTTGATAAGTATGCCCCCAATTTTGTCCTCCAAGTCATTGATAAAGATGTTGAATAACACTGGGCCCAGGACAGAGCCCTGTGGGACCTCACTGGTCACTTCTCTCCAGGATGAAAAGGAGCCATTGTTGAGCACCCTTTGGGTTCGGCCAGTCAACCAATTACAAATCCATGTAACAGTTACCTTGTCTAGCCCACATTTTACAAGCTTGTTTGCAAGAATGTCATGAGGAACTTTGTCAAAAGCTTTACTGAAATCAACATGTACTATATCCACAGCATTCCCTTCATCTACCAAGCTGGTAATTTTATCAAAAAAAGAGATCAGATTTGTCTGGCATGACTTCTTTCTCTGAAAGCCATGTTGACTTTTTATGATTATGGCATTGCTTTCTAAATGTTCACAGACTCTCTGTTTAATGATCTGTTCTAGAATCTTTCCTGGTACTGATGTCAGACTAAGTGGACAATAATTGTTGGGATCCTGTTTTTTTTCCCTTTTTGAAGATGGGAATTATGTTTGCCCTCCTCCAGTCTGCTAGGACTTGTTCTGTTCTTCAGGAGTTCTCAAAGATTATTGCCAATGGCTCTGATATTACATTTGCCAGCTCTTTTAATACCCTTGGATGTACTTCATCTGGTCCTGGAGACTTAAATTCATTTAGATTAACAAGGTATTCCTCTACTATCTCTTTACTTATTCTGTGCTGAAATAATAATAATAATAATAATAATAATAATAATAATAATATTGTTTATTTCTCGCCCGCTTTTCCAAAGATCAAAGCGGGTTACAACATGAGTGTAAAAAACAATATACAGAATAAAAACATACCAAGTTAAAACATCATAAAACACATCCCGATAAAACACAGACAATTTCCAAGGAGTAAAACCAAAAAACAAACTAGCTGAATAGCAACTGGATAACAGGGGAGAGAACAGATGTCAAGACACATGGGGGAAAGCTTGTCAGAAGAGATAGGTTTTGAGTTCCTTCCTAAACTGGTCAAGGGAGGTGACAGAGCGGAGGTCATCAGGAAGGGAGTTCCAGGTCTGCGGGGCCGAGACAGAAAATGCCCTTTGAGAAGACGAGGTATATCTCGTTTTGGGAACCCTTAACAGCTGCTTCCCGACCGATCTGCGAGTGCGGGGCAGATTATATGGGGAGAGGTGGTCCTCCAAGTACTCTGGGCCCAAGCCATTTAGGGCTTTATAGGTAATAACCAACACCTTGTATTGTGCCCGGAAGCGAATGGGCAGCCAATGTAGATCTTGCAAAATAGGTGTTATAAGGCTGGTCCTGGAACAGCCAGTGACCAACCTTGCTGCCATATTCTGCACTAATTGAAGCTTCCGGGTTTGGTATAAGGGTTGCCCCATGTAGAGCGCATTACAGAAATCCAACTGAGAGGTTACCAGAGCATGTACCACTGTTTCAAGATCCCCCCGGCTCAGGTAGGGTTGCAGCTGGCATATCAGCCGAAGCTGGTAACAAGTGCTCCTGACCGTCGCATCCACCTGAGATGTAAGGTGGAGCGACGAGTCCAGAAGCACCCCCAGACTGCGCACTGAGTCCTTCAAGGGGAGCGTGACCCCATTCAGGACAAGTGGACAAATTTCCTTTCCCGGGCAAGGAGAGCCTATCACGAGTACTTCTGTTTTCTCTGGATTCAAACTGAGTCTGTTTTCCCTCATCCAGCCCATTACTGACTGCAAACAGGCATTTAGAGGAGAGATGCCATCCCTAGTCACTGCATCAGTCGGAGACACAGAGAAGCATATTTGGGTGTCATCAGCATACTGATAACACCGTGCTCCATGTCTCCGGATGATCTCTCCCAGCGGTTTCATGTAAATGTTAAATAGCATGGGGGACAGAATGGCTCCTTGAGGGACACCAGATGTAAGTTCCCTCTTATCGGAGCAGATGTCCCCCAGCTGCACCATCTGGAATCTACCCGAGAGGTAGGAACGGAACCACTGGAGCGCAGTGCCCCCGATACCCAATAACATCCTTGTTGTTTCCCTCCCCTTTAATTTTTATCCAGATGCTCTCCACCTGGCTTCCAGGATCGATGTCCTGGATCTCTTCACTGGTCTAAATGTCCCTGACGTATAAAACTATTCCTCCTCCTTTCCTGTTTGGCCTATTTCTCTTGAAAAGGTTATACCCCTCTATTCCTACATTCCAAACATGAGACTCATCCCACCAGGTTTCAGTGATGCCTATTATATCATATTTGCTTTGTTGTACTAGGAGTTCGAGTTCAGTTTGCTTATTTCCCATACTCTGTGCATTAGTGTAGATACATTTAAGAACATGTGTTCCCTTTACTTGCTGCCCATGCAAACATTTTTTTCTCCCACTGTTGGGTCTTTTGCACTGTTTGTCTTGTTCCCTCTATGACAGTCCCCACATAACTCAGTTTAAAGCCCTCCTGATCAAATTCTTGAGGCTATTGGCAAAAACGTTTCTGCCAACTGGCGTGAGATGCAACCCATCCCTTGCCAGAAGCCCTTCCTCATGGAACCTCAGTGCATGATCCAAGAATCCAAACTGTTCTTGGCGGCACCATCTACAGAGCCAGTTGTTTACATCCTCTATTTTCTTCTCCCTTCCTGGACCATGCCCTTCGACTGGGAGAAGA
>NW_024803943.1:0-6231 GCF_019175285.1 Sceloporus undulatus | reverse complement strand
TCAGAGTGGGTTTCCATGGCCATCCTCTGAGGCTGAGAGAGTGTGACTTGCCCAAGGCTGGACTGGAGCCCTGTTATTACAACAACAACAACAACAGCAACCCCTCTTTTCCTTGGAAAGATTCACAACTATACCTTATTTCCTGGCTGGGAAGAATAGGAAACTTCCAGGAGTTCTCATTTCCACTAAGATTAGGAGCTCCCAAATTCCCATGGAAGAGGATTCCTAAGGCATGTGCCAGGAAAGAGCGGGGAACGGGGGGTTCCTCATGGGTTAATGGCCGTTTATCAGCTGAACTTGAGGCTCAGAGTCCCTGAGAAGGGGAAGTGCCCAGGCCCCCCAGAATCCCCTCTGAGCCTCCAGGAGAGCAAGGCTCAGGGAAGGGACAGTCTGCAAGGGACTGAGAGCCGCTTGGACTAAACCTTGAGGGCCCTTTCCTAAGAGCTGGCCAGGATTGGTTTCATGGTCTGGCATTTTCCTCTCAGAGGACCATCCGGATCTCAAAAACCACTCCCCATTTTGGATTTTGTTTTTTCACTCTGCTGCCCTCAGTGGAGACTTGCTTACTCCTAAGGTGCCATGGAGGTGAGCATGGAACGTATAGGGAAGATGGCTTTTGCAGTCTTTTCCACCATTGAGTGTACCTTGTGTTGTCTTCAAGCCTTTCAAAAGAGAGCAGGAAAGTAATCGGGGGGAGAAAGCAAAGTCCCACATTTGCTCCCATAAGTTCTCCCTGAAGCTTTTCCCAGCATGCCCTAGTCCTCAGTCTCCCTCCCAGGCTCCTCCATTTCCTAGAGAGATGGAAACCTTCAAGGGAGAGACCTTGGGGGTCAAGCCAAGCTCTCCTCTGCTTCCCAAGGCCTCCTTCTCCATCCAGTGCTGGTCTTTGGAAGGGAGACCTAGACTGCTCCTGGAAAAGTTACTTTGGAGGGACAGGGACTCCCAAAATCTCCTAGTCTGGCTCTAACCTTAAGGACTTCAAATATCTGCAATGAACTGGGCCAGGTCTTACGCCAGGAGTGGGGATCCTGGGGCACTCGCTCTGTATCTCCATTAAGAAAAAGACTGATTCATCATAACTAGGGCCATGTTTCTTACTCTTGGGATGGGAAGCCAGGAAAACAGAATGCTTTAAAGAATTCAAAGGTTTATTGGATGTAGATAGAAGTGCAAGATGCCTTAAAATCATGTTTTGAATCAGACAGCATCAAAGGGGCTCTGATAGTCTTACGGGACAGAATCTGGAAAGACTCTCCCTCCAAACAAAAAGTATTTCACACTTCCACTTTCTCTCCTTTCTGGAAATGTCGGTGCCTCAAAGGCTGGAACCTAAGCAAAATGAGAGATAAGGTTTGAACAGCTGTGCGATTCAGAGTTCAAGGTTTGTATATGGTTTTTGATACAATTTACTATTTTCAAGGTGTAATTGTATAAATGGTTTAATTTTTTAAAAAATATAGTTATGATTTTAATCCCTTTGCATTGTTTTGAATTTGTACTGCATTACGTTTATTGTTAGCCACCCTGAGTCCCTATAGTGGGAGAAAGGATGGATGTATATAAATAAAATAAATAAACTGGAGATCCCTTGAAGATCCATGGGTTTCTTGATGTAAATAGCCTCCAACCAAAGAGACAGAGACTGAATGAGTCTGTCCAGAATTGGCTAGGGGTCATTTTTGGCACCTGGGTTGTGTCTCCATTGCCCAACCTAGCACTTTGATACCATTAAACTTCTAGGACTCAGTCCCACATAATCCTGGGATTTCATCTTTCAGGTACTTAGAATTATATAGCAACTCATGAAGGACTGCATTGGGCTCTCTACCAAGCATCCAATTCTAAACACCCCATTCCCAGGTTTCTGTAGGATGGATCCACAGCCGTTAACATGGCACCAAACTGCTACAATAGTATAATATCTATAGGCCTTTGGTTGCCTACTTTCTGGCGTCCCTCCATCTCTCTTGTAGGGTTGTGAATTCAGGAGTGTCCCAGGTCCTGAGGTTTGTGAGCTAAAGCCTAGGACCTGAGGCAGGGCCTCTAGTGATCTCATTCAGCCAAATACATAAATTAATAACCACAGTTGCTCACAGCTTGTCATTCAAATCTACTCAATATACTTTCCTGTGTGGAAATGAAGAGAGATATTTTAAAGGTCTGTTCCCAGATCAAGGGGAAATGAGAGAACTAGTCTTTCTCACTTACTTCAGGAGACGTGATAAAGCACATTCAGTTTACCCTCCTTGTTTCTAGCCAGATCGTGGTTGCAGAGTAGAGAGGTGAGCCCTTGTATCACCACAACTAGGAGAAAGCAGGAAACTGAGCAAATCCATAGACCTTACAATCTTTGTGAGTTGAAGCAACCAATGAATCAAGACTTGCAAATTATAATAAGCTACTGTTCTAGCAGCTGAATGTATATTTGCACAGGGCCCTTTCCTCTTGCCTGGAGTTGGGCTACCCCCAAAATGGAGAAGAGGCTCCCTCATGTTCTGTAGCCAAGGGTCCGTAGGGGAATTTTATTATGTTGTTATTAGTCCAAATATTGCAAGAGGGGGCTGGCTACGAGAGCCCACCGAGATCGTCTCCCAATATGTATACGGAGTAGACCAGGGCCTCCCAATAACTGAAGCTGAGACAGATTGCAATAATTAAATGTCTAGTTATTGAAAACAGGGGGAACACAATGCACACACTCACACACACATTCAAGGCTCAGGAAGGTAGGTTGGAAATGTGGAAAAGATGTTTAGGTTTTGCTAATGGTATACTCACCAAGATGTAGTCTTCCTCTGGGAAGCGAATGGGATGTGGGACAGTGAGACAAGTCTGCTCCGCAACCTGGGTTTGAGCAGAAATGCCGGCTACCAGAACAGAGGTCTGACTGACGTGGAGTAAGTAGACCTTTGGGATGGCGCACTGAGCAGCCAAAGTTGGGACCTTTTAAGGGCGAAATCTCGCCTGAGGGCAAAGAGTTTTGGTGATTGGAACAAAAGCGTTTAATTGCTTTCTTT
This sequence comes from Sceloporus undulatus, assembly GCF_019175285.1. Classification (NCBI taxonomy): domain Eukaryota; kingdom Metazoa; phylum Chordata; class Lepidosauria; order Squamata; family Phrynosomatidae; genus Sceloporus; species Sceloporus undulatus. The sequence goes on along the minus strand of NW_024803943.1, from coordinate 3,214 downwards.
CACCTGGATGTCTGGATCTGATAATATCTAGGACTTAAGTTGTTCGGACAACAGACTTGAGAAGGGGGTGATAGCTTCAGGGAAGGCAAACATTTTACTCTTCCTGATTTAAGATAATCCCTTCATGCGACTTCCCAGACCTTCTAGGATGTTAATGTGGCTGCTCCCCCCAGGGGAGGGGTACATGTCCTCTCGCTTTGCCAGTAATGGCGGACAGCCTAGGAGTCTGGCCAGGGGTCATCCAAGGGTTATCATTGATTCCAAAATTTATATAAACCAGCATGGGTAACAGTTCTTCCTGAAGATGATCCCTGAAAACTGGAAGCTCAATGCCAGGCCCTGATATATGCATCCCTACTGTCCCATGGAAAAAGAGCAAGAAAACACACACATTACAGGAGAGCAGAAATAATCAATAACTTTATTGCAATCAAAGACCAGCAAAAAATAAAATAATACAAATAACAAAACTGCTCAGTTTTTAAAACAACAACAGGAAGATAAAAGGTCCTGGGGAAAAGAAGGGAAATCAGGATTTGACTTGAGAGTTAGCGAATGTTTTGTGTTTCAATGAAGGGCTAGAAAGGAGACAGAAATGCATCTTCAGCATCCCCTTTTATGGTTGCAAACAGTTGAATTCTAGCAGCACTTCATTAACACTAATGCTGATGCTTCCATAATTAATGCTATCCTTCACGGATTCTAGCTATGCAATGAAGAATGAGAATGCTCCAAATAATGCAAAGGTTTATTGAATGTTCCTGTAAAGGCAAGGTGCTTTCCAACCAAAAACCTTGTAGCAGAAGTAGCGTAAATAAAGATCATAATAGAACTTTGCAAAATACAACAAAATGTATGAAGGTTTGTTTTCCAAAAATGTATTTTCAACCATTAATATTGGTACACTTTCTCTCTAGTGTTGATTTTGAGGCCTCTAAAAGTGTGAATTTTGAGAAAATTGTTTAACACAGTTTTAATTTCTATGGCTTCTTTCCTATATGAATGCTTTGGTGATGTGTAAGGTTGGTACCTGAATTAAAACACTTGCCACACTCCTGGTGTTTGCATGTTTTCTCTCTTGTGTGGACTCTGTGATGAACCATAAGGTTTGATTTGTCTACAAGGTGTTTTCCACTCTGCTGGCATATCTAAGGTTTCTCTCCTGTGTGGACTCTCTTATGCACCACAAGGTGCGTCTTCTGAGCAAAGCATTTTCCACACTGCGGACATTTGTATGGTTTCTCCCCAGTCTCCATTCTTTCATGAGTCTGAAATTCATCTAGAAAGAAGACCAAAGACAGACAAGGCTCAACTCAGCATTAAGAGAGGAGAGGCCTCACAATCTACAATGGAGCTAAGCAAGCTCAATTAGGAAAACAACTATGAGAGATAAAGGAGTTTTGGTGTCCCTTCATAGATATCAGTCATCATGGCTGCAATGGAACCCCTTAAAATGTCTGAAAACAACAACTTGACCTGGGTCAAACACGTTTAGTTGTAGCGGTTGTTAACATTTTTTAGGTTCGCAGCTTCCTCACAATACTTGAGGCACCTCTATTATGCACTTTCCCAGAGTCCCAAACTGAGTTCTGTCCAAACAGAGCCAGACATCTTTGCTCTGCTCCTTCCCTCCTTCCCTGGCTTCCAGACCCCTGATCCCCTTCCCTTTCTCCCTCTTCTCTCCAACTTCCCCACCTGCTCTCTTCTCCATCTGCACTGATAAAGCATTTCACCTTCAGCATCTCTTCCTTGCCATTCTCTCTCTTAGACACACTGAGATAGTATGGGGAAGGATAGGGACACTTTCAGTCCCATTTGGTGAGAAAGGTAGGGTAATGCATAGATAAATGAGTCCATAGGAAAGGCTGGAGAAGGGGGCTTGGAATTAGACCCCAATTTTGGTGAGGCTAGGGCTCAAGGGAGGAGCCTTGAAAGAGCCTGAAGACATCTCCAAGACAGGGGTGGGCAGCCACATTGGGCCCCAGGGATCTCAGAGGTAGCTCCCATTGAAATAACTGAATAGCCCCCACTTGCCTTAGGGGAAGTAGAGGCAGTTTATGATTTGATCCCTTCAGAATATCAATCGAGTGGGACATACTGGACTATCCTCCCCTCTCTTTACCTTAGCTCCCTGGATCTTCAAAAATGGGGTGAGAGGGAAAAGAAAAGGCTACAATCTGGTGATCTAGATTTCTTGTGTGATGGAGACATTTTTAGCACATGAAAAGTTTTCATGTAGGTCCTGACAATCTGCTTCACTAAACTGATATAAGTCTAGGGCAGCCTCTCCCAATCATGCAAGTTTTATTGTTTATGCATTTGATTTCTAGTCTGTCTGGAGGGCAAGTTCTTTTTGGATCTAAGGCAGAGAACACTCCAGGGCCCTCTTCCCTTCCCTGGGAATAGAAATAGGAAGACCACTATTCAGTCATTAGGGATGGCTCCCTTTTATCATGGCTCCAAAACCAGGAGCCTCACTGCATCAAAATGGAGGACCAGTCCTGTCTCAAAGGCATGGGTTCAATGCTCTTTTAGGACAGAAGAAGTCCTCCAGAGGACACTCTGAGGGCTGCCATTGGCTGGAGTCCCAGTCCCTCCCATCATCCCTAGCTCTGATTGGCTGGAAGCCCAGTACCTCCCACATCCCACACAGAATGACATCACTGCTACGGAAGGCTCTCTTGACCAATCAGAGAGCAAGATGAAGGTTCTTCTGGAAGCTTCCGTGAGAAGGAAATATAAGGCCTGAGAGACCAAGTGACAGTTGGGGGAATTGTGTCGGTTGGAGACCGAGAGAGAGAGTTAAAGAGCGGATCTTGGAAGTTAGTCTCAGAATTGGACACTTAGGTCTATTTATTGTTTTAATAGCTTGTATGAATTGAACATTATATACTTACAAATATTGTACCTGCAAGATTCTTAATATCTTGTATGACTTATATTTTGCTTATATTTTGTTATCTATAGTAAGTATCTCCTTGGAGTATCTACTACTCGACGCTCCTTTTACATGTGTCTTGGATCAGTTGATGCTTGGAAGATCAGTAAAGAAGTAGAAATAAGGTTCCTTAACTGGTTCCAGTGTAGGTTAAGGGAAATCCTTTTATAATTCACTGGATGGAGGCAGTGTGATTTCAGGAAGTTAAGGGTCTGCTGGGCAAAGAGCCATAATGTCTAATTAACAATTTGTAATCCACTCTGATAGCCTTTTGGC
>NW_024803942.1:0-6232 GCF_019175285.1 Sceloporus undulatus | reverse complement strand
CATGCGCACATGCGCATGGTTTATATTCCAGAGGCAGATGGAGCCAGGCTTGCACTTGCATTAAAACCAAGCAGGAATGTAGAGAGGAAACAGTAACGGGCACGTTGTATCGCGATTGTTAATGTGCATGAGCTGGCTCTCCAGCTGTTTACCGGGCTGTCATGACGGGACCTCCCCTTTCACCCCGGAAGCGTTTAAGGTGGCAATCCATGCAGGGCACCACTGAGCATGTGCGAGGCGGCTGATAGGAATCGGCCAATCCTCATGTTGAGCACCGGTGTGACAAAACATTCTGCACTGAATGCACTTCGCGCGAATGCAGATTGGCCAATTTGAATCCTGCCAATGCGGAAGGACTCCCAGGTATGATGGTATTGTGCGAAATAACGCGAATTCGAATCGCCCAGTGCAGAAGACCCCCAGTTCCACACTCATCTGATAAGGGCTCTAGACTTTAGGAGAGCGGATTTCAGTAAACTTAGAGAAGTATTGAGGGCGATTCCATGGTCAGAAATACTAAAAGATAAAGGAGTTCAAGACAGATGGGAGTTTCTCAAAAGAGAGATACTGAAGGCACAATTTCAAACAGTTCCAGTGAGAAAGAAAAACGGGAGGTGTCTCAAGAAACCAGGATGGATGACTAAGGAACATTCAACTGAGCTGAGTTTTAAACGGAACATGTATAAGAAATGGAAAAAGGGGGGAATCACAAAAAAGGAATTCAAAGAAATAGCAGGCATTTGTAGGGTAAAGTCAGAAAAGCTCAAGCGCAGAGTGAACTCAGGCTTGCTAGAGAGGTTAAGAACAACAAAAAGGGCTTTTTTGGATATGTCCGCAGCAAAAGGAAGAAGAAGGAAACGGTAGGTTCACTGCGTGCAGAAGATGGCAAAATGCTAACAGAAGACAGAGAAAAGGCAGAATTACTCAACACCTTCTTTGCCTCCGTCTTCTCAGAAAAGGAAAAGGGGCTCAACCTGAGGATAATGGAGCAGAGGACAGAATAGGGGAATTTCAACACAGAATAAGTAAAGAGATAGTAGAGGAACACCTTATTAATCTAAATGAATTTAAGTCTCCGGGACCAGATGAACTCCATCCAAGGGTATTAAAAGAACTGGCAAATGTCATATCGGAGCCATTGGCAATAATCTTTGAAAACTCCTGGAAAACAGGAGAGATCCCAGCCGACTGGAGGAGGGCAAACGTTGTCCCCATCTTCAAAAAGGGGAAAAAAGAGGATCCCAACAATTATCCCCCAGTTAGTCTGACATCAGTACTAGGAAAGATTTTGGAGCAGATCATTAAACAGAGAGTCTGTGAACATCTAGAAGGCAATGCCATAATCACAAAAAGTCAACATGGGTTTCAGAGAAAGAAGTCATGCCAGACAAACCTAATCTCTTTCTTTGATAAAATGACCATCTTGGTAGATAAAGGGAATGCTGTGGATATAGTATATCTTGATTTCAGTAAGGCCTTTGACAAAGTTCCCCATGACATTCTTGCAAACAAGCTTGTAAAATGTGGGCTAGACGAAGGAACTGTTACATGGATTTGTCATTGGTTGACTGGCCGAAGCCAAAGGGTGCTCAGCAATGGCTCCTTTTCATCCTGGAGAGAAGTGACCAGTGGGGTGTCCAGTGGGGCTCTGTCCTGGGCCCAGAGCTATTCAACATCTTTATCAATGACTTGGAGGAAAAAATTGGGGGCATACTTATCAAATTTGCAGATGACACCAAATTAGGAGGAGTAGCTAATACTCCAGAGGACAGGATCAAAATTCAAAATGACCTGAATAGATTAGAAAGCTGGTCCAAAGCTAACAAAATGAAATTCAACAGGGAGAAATGTAAGGTATTGCACTTAGGGCAGAAAAATGAAATGCACAGATATAGGATGATGGGGGACACCTGGCTGAATGAAACTACGTGTGAAAGGGATCTGGGAGTCCAAGTAGACCACAAGTTGAACATGAGTCAACAGTGTGATGCGGCAGCTAAAAAGGCCAATGCAATTTTAGGCTGCATCAATAAAAGTATAGTGTCTAGATCAAGAGAAGTAATAGTGCCACTGTATTCTGCTCTGCTCAGGCCCCAACTGGAATATTGTGTCCAGTTCTGGGCACCACAATTCAGAAAGGACATTGAGAAACTGGAGCGTGTCCAAAGGAGGGCAACTAAAATGGTGAAAGGTCTGGAAACCATGCCCTATGAGGAACGACTTAGGGAGCTGGGGATGTTTAGCCTGGAGAAGAGAAGGTTAAGAGGTGATATGATAGCCCTGTTTAAATATTTGAAAAGAAGTCATATTGAGGAGGCGCAAGCTTGTTTTCTGCTGCTCCAGAGAACAGGACCTGGAACAATGGATGCAAGCTGAAGGGAAAAAGATTCCAGCTCAACATTAGGAAGAACTTCCTGAGAGTAAGGGCTGTTTGACATTGGAACACACGCCTTCCTCGGAGTGTAGTGGAGTCTCCCTCCTTGAAGGTCTTTAAGCAGAGGCTGGATGGCCATCTGTCGGGGATGCTTTGATTGTGATTTCCTGCATGGCAGAAAGGGGTTGGACTGGATGGCCCTTGTGGTCTCTCTTCCAACTCTACGATTCTATGATTCTATGATTCTATTTATACTGTATAGCGCTGTAAATTTACACAGCACTGTACATACAATCTTTTAATTAGACGGTTCCCTGCCCTCAGGCTTAAAATCTAAGAAGACACGACACAAAAGGAGAAGGGAATGGTTGTGGGGAAGGGGATTAGGTCCTGGAGTTCATCTTTCCCTCTGAGGCCTGGACCAGGTAGATGGACTGGATGGAGGGCTCTGTTTCTTAAGGATAGGCCCGATGGCATTGGGGAGGCCTGATGGCATTGGCCCACCCTCTCTTTCCCTCAGAGGCCAGGATGATGTCGGACACCTTCTGGGAAGGGCTCAGTTCCTTTAGGGAGGCCCGATGGCATTGTCCCACCTCCTCTTCCCCTCTGACCTCAGAGCATCTCGTACCAGCAGCTGTGGCACTAGGTAGCTTGCAGGGACCACGAGTGAAGGCAGCCACCGTTGTCGTGAGCCAAAAACCTACAGCAAAAGGTGAGTTATTTAAATGAAGGTTAGGGGGAGGAAGTCCCAAATCAGATACAGGTGTCATGAAGACAGTCTGCACCAGATTCAGGGTTTTGCCCTTGCTTCATGTAAACAGGACACAATTAGCCCGGGTGGGAGTTGAGGGTAGTTTGTCCATTTAGGCAAGTGTGCTTAGTGGTTAAGACACCAATTCTGATGACTGGAAGATCAGAAGGTTGGCAGACCCAGGTGCTGCATAATGGGGTGAGCACTTGTCACTAGTCCCAGCTTCTGCCAACCTAGCAGTTCGAAAGCATGCAAGTGCAAATAGATAGATAGATACCACTTCTCAGTGGGGAGGTAACAGCGTTCAGTGGAGTCACCACCAGAGCAGTCCTCAGAAGACGGTGGCTCTTCGGTTTAGAAACAGAGATGAGCATTGTCCCCTGCAGTCAGTTACAACTAGATATTCATGTCAAGAGACGTCCTTTACCTTTACTTTTTAATGAACTAAAGCATCCCTGAGAGATGGCCATCCAACCTCAGTTAAAAAAGTCCATCACCTTCTGAGGCAGTGTCTTCCATTGTCAAACAGCTCTTAAAGTGAAAAAAAGGTTTCTTCCTAGTGTTTAGGTGAAATCTCTTTGCTTATAATTTGCATCTGCTGGTTCTCTTCCTATTCTATGGAGCAGTAGCAGACAAGCAGGCTCTATCCTTTGTATGGCATCCCTTCAGATATTCTCCTACTCCCATGTTTTAAATCAGGCAAAAAGGAGGAACCCTACTCCAGGAGAAGTGAAAGAGTTGCCCCCCAAAGACTGAGGAGCCATAGGTTCTCCTCTCTGCCCCAGCTCCCTCCACCTTGCCTGTTTTTCTGAACTGGTACAAGGTCTCCTTGGCTGACCTGGAGGAGGGATGTGGGAAAGAAAGGTGCCAGGGCCTGGGACCCACTAACAGCCTGAGGCATGAGTAGCTTTCTCTGTGTGTGTGGAAGCAAACTGCAGTACTCTTCTCACCTTCACCCACCCTCTCTGTTCCCCAACAGGAGCCCAAAGCGGAGGCAGAGGCAGAGGCGCCAGCATCTGAGGACACGGAGCAGCTGTCGGAGCGCAACGGCACGGCCCACCCCCGGCACTTGTACTCCAAGCGGCTGGACCGCAGCATCTCCTACCAGCTGGCCACACAAGACGAAGCCACCGCCGCTGCCCAACTCAGCAAGGAGAAGGCCCGGCACACACTTGCTGACCTCAAGCGCCAGCGGGCAGCCGCCAAGCTCCAGAGGCATCATTCGGAGGATTTCCCGCTGGGCCCTGGTGAGGGCCCTCTCCCAGACTCAGAACGCAATTCAGTTTATTTTACAGCGGCCAGTGGGGACCCCCCACTCCTCAAGCTGACTGCGCCGGTAGAAGAGACTCCGGCTGAGAAGAAGCGTTGCTGCAAGCTCATGTGAGAGTGAAGAGGGACCTCATCCTGCCCTGTGCCCACAGAACGAGGGCTGGCAGATCCACCCCACTCCCCCACAGGCTGTGTCCACTGGGCTGGACACAGGGATCTCACCCCTGAGACCTTGGCCTGGGGGGGCAGAGGAGACGATGGGTTGGAAGCCACATGGCGTGAAGCCAGAGGCAACCCTTGCGTTCACCCACAATGTCCTTCCTCACCAGCACAGAAAACGTGGCTTAACAAAACTATGGGTCCCCGTCTGCCATTTTTTTTCTAGATTTCTGCAGTGCATTCTGGGAACTGGCCAGTGGAGGCCACTTCTGTGTGTGTCTGTGGTTGTGTGTCAGGAAACAACGGCCGTTGAGAGTCCTTGCTGTGGCAAGCTCTAGGAGAATCTCAGGGAAGAAAGAGAACGACATGACGGAGCAGCCAGGCTTTGGTTTGGTCCTGTCACTTGGCGTTGCCTTTGCCCCTCATGCCAACACCACCGGATCAGGGTGAATCCTGTAGCCCAGGAGGTGGTGGGATGGGGGCTTCAGGGGCTTCATAAATGAGTGGGAGGTAGGCTTGGGATGCACATGGAGGGGCTGATACCTCCTGTGGCGTAACCTCCCTTCCGATTTACCCCTGTGTTTTGTCTCTCCCTCATCTGTGCTCCACTTTCAGTATCTTACAAATGAATTAAAGGTGAGGGGCTTTGGGTGAGGGGGGCATCATACCCCATTTCTAACCCCCCCCCCCCCAGAAGGAGAGAAGGGAAGATAAGATGGAGGACACTGGGAACTGTAGTCCAAAAAAGGATGCATCCCCATTTCAGGCTGCAGGGACTGTCTCTGCAAAAGCTTCTGCAACATTTTGTACGGAGCGTTCCGGTTTGAAGGCCCCTTCCTTGAAGCAATTGTGTTTTCCTGCCCTCTCCTCCTCCTCCTCCTCCTCCTCCTTTTTTACATTCCCCCCATTATGGTGGCTTTTGCGAGCCATGAATTTTCTACTCTCTCCTGTTCGATTGTCTTTAAAATCTTTTTCTGAAAAATTTTGCAGAGTGTATTTTTTCCTAACTGTGTTTTTAAACCTTATGGAGTTTTCCCCCCTCCTCCTCCTCCTCCTTGATAAGGCAATAAACTAGTGACTGGTCTCTTTGGTTAAATATTTTAATTAATTTTTCTTAACGCATCTTTAAAAACATCATACACACACACACACACACACACACACATATTTACGTTGCATCCCCAAAATCATTTACATCTGCATTGGCCAAACATTCTAACTTCCACCTAGTATTGCTTTTCTATAATTGATTGATTGATTGATAGATAGCCCACCCTTCTCCCAAAGCTGGGACTCAGAGCAGCTTACAACATTAAAAAAAAACACCATACAGTTAAAAACGTACAAAATGTTATATTAAAATGGAATTAAATTGCAACAATTAATTGTCTTTCATATTTTACATCTGGCCAATAATAATAATAATTTGTTTTATTTATATACCGCTATTCCAAAGATCATAGCGGTGAACAGCAAGTAAGCTAATTAGCAAGTAAGCTAATTTGCCCCCAACAGTCTGGGTACTCATTTTAGCTCCCTCCTCGGAAGGATGCAAGCCTGAGTCGAGCTTGGGCCCTTTTGCTGGTCTTGAACTCGCAACCTTCTGGTTTTGAGTGAATGGCTGCAGTACAGGCATTGAACCACTGTGCCACCAGGGCTCTGCTTTCCATTAGCTAAAG
>NW_024803941.1:0-6235 GCF_019175285.1 Sceloporus undulatus | reverse complement strand
ACATTTCCCACAATGCTGGCATTTGTATGGCTTCTCTCCTGTGTGGCTTCTCTGATGTCTCACTAGGTCTGACTTCTGAGAGAAACATTTCCCACAATGCTGGCATTTGTATGGCTTCTCTCCTGTGTGAACTCTCTGATGTGTCACTAAGTGTGACTTAAAAGAAAAACATTTCCCACAATGCTGGCATTTGTATGGCTTCTCTCCAGTGTGGACTCTCTGATGGATCACTTGGACTGACTTCGAAGAAAAACATTTCCCACAATGCTGGCATTTGTATGGCTTCGCTCCTGTGTGGACTCTCTGATGTGTCACTAAGTGTGACTTCAAAGAAAAACATTTCCCACAACGCTTGCATTTGTATGGCTTCTCTCCAGTGTGGACTCTCTGATGCATGACAAGGACTGACTTGTAGGCAAAACATTTTCCACAATGCTGGCATTTATATGACTTTTTTCCTGTGTGAAATCTTTCATGACTCAAATGTTTTTCTGTAAAGAAGGACAATGACAGATAAGACTGAAAATCTGACTTAAGACAGGAATATGTTACCCCAAGATTTAGCCCCTCTTGAACCCTCCCTATTTGAGAATAAATTAATAAAGTTGCTGTGAGTAACTCAAGCATGAACTTGTTGCTTATGCCCCTAAATCCATGGAATGATTATATCCTTACTCATAGGAGCTAGCAAAGAAGAGACTGGATGGGGACTGCCTTGAGGGAACCAGTGGAAGCAGATAGCCAAAGGACTGTTGAAAAAATATTCCATGAAACATGTGCAAATATACGTTGATTGACAAGCGGCATCATATCCTGTGAGACTGCCAGACAGTGCCAAGTCAGAGCCCAAGGTATGATGCAAGCTAACTGCAGAGGTCACTTTGTGATGTTTGACTCCAGGAGATGACTCACAACCAAGACAGTATACAGCTCACATGTGGACTGGTGTGGATTGGATTGGAGGTGCGTGTACATCAGATGGTGAATTTTATGGAAGTTGGAGAGGAGAGCTTGCAAATATTTGTATTAATTTGCAATTCAAAATAGAGAACCTCCAAGGATTTAGATGAAATCAACTGTGTTTGTGACTTATTTTTAAGTGTGAAAAGTGGTCAGTGCATTGCCAATATCTATATCTGGGTATTTCCTTCCATACTCTGCTATGTTATTGTTGAGCTGCATCTGGGAGCATCACTTGCAGATTGTGCTGTATATTGGTTTGTGAACGTGATCGGAATTCAGAACCAAGAAGGATCCAAGGGCTATGTGCTAATCCTTTTTGTCTGAGATATTTGCACCAATCATCCATTGCATTCAATATGGTTTCTGAGCATTCTTCCACCCCATGAAACATTCTAAAGTGAGTAAAACCTTTTTGAACACTCAGTTTCTGCCCCCAAGCAACAATTCCAGTATAAATATCTGCCCCGACTGGCTCTTCTTTGATGTCAGTCCAATTACAGACCATCTGTCAGTTTACATGGCTAAGCACCTCAATGCACTCGCCAACCCCACTTGTCACAGGATGTCCTGACTTCTCTTCCCATTTCGAACCCTCAGCAATTGGAATCAAGATCCACCTAGGTAAGGAATTACCATTATGAAAGTCTTGCATCTCTTTACCATTCCAACCTGTTCTTGTTCTTGTGTGTGTGTGTGAATACTTACGTGTGTGTCTGTATTTTGATTTCCCCTAAATAAAACATAAAAACCTATTTGAAATGCTTTTGGAGTTCTGTGTGCTTCTGGGCGTGTGTCCCCCTTTCCTCCCTTCATAGATATTACACATAATTGCTAAATGGAACCCCTAAATATGTCTGAAAACAAGGATTTGAGCTGGTTCTCAGAAATTCACTCTATCAGATTTGTAGCTGCCTCCCAATCCTCAAGGCCCCTCTCCTGGCCCTTCCCAGGGGTCCCTTCTGTCGACACACAGAGCTAGGCGATCCTGGCTTTGCTCCTGCCTTCCCCTCCTGGCTCCCAGATGCCTGATCCCCTTCCCTTGCTCCCTCCGCTCTCCAACCTTCCCTCTTGCCCATCTGCACTGTTTCAGCATTTCACCTACAACATCTCTTCCCTGCCTTTCTGTTTTTCACATTCTCTCCATCTCTCTATCACAGAGACATACCCAAAGTGCCTGATGCATAGAAGGGACACTTTCAGGCCCATTTGTTGAGAAAGTGAGGATAATAACTATATAAATAATTCATTAGGAAAGGCAAAGCACCGGGGGGGGGGGGTTGGGGATCTGGACTCCAATTTGGTGAGGGTCAGCAGATAAAAGGCCAATGTGATCCTAGGCTACATCAGTACGAGTATAGTGTTATGGCAGGGGGTTTGGACTGGATGGCCCTTCTACTTCTGTTCAACTCTTTGATTCTATGTTATAGATTCAGGGAAGTAATAGTGCAACTCTATTCTGCTTTGGTCAGGCCTTCACTTGGAATACTGTGTCCACTTCTGGTCACCATAATTCAAAAAGGATGTTGAGAAGCTGGAGTGTATCCAAAGGAGAGCAATGAAAATGGTGAAGGATCTGGAAACCATCAAGCCCTATGAGGAGTGGTTTAGGGAGCTGAGAATGTTTAGCCTGGAGAAGAAAAGGTTCAGGGTGGGTATGATAGCCCTGTTCAAATATTTGAAGAGATACTGAGGATGGAGCAAGCTTGCTTTCTGCTGCTCTAGAGCAAAGGACACAGAACAATGGACGCAAGCCACAGGAAAAGAGGTTCCACCTAAATATTAGGAGGAACATCTTGCCAGTAAGAGCTATTCAACAGTGGAATATACTCCCTCTGAGCATAGTGGCATCTCATTATTATTATTATTATTATTATTAATCTCTAAAGTATTCCTTCTTGAAAGTCTTTAAAGGTCTTTGAAAGGCTTTAAACAGTGTGTATTCCTGCATGGCAAGGGGTTAAACCAGATGGTCCTTGTGATTCCAATTCTATGATTCTATATTTCTAAAGTGGAATCATAGTGCCATGATAATGTAGAATGAAAGGGCCCTCAGTCTTCATATGAATTCAGCTTCCTTACCCACAGAGGCCACATTCTTGTAAATCTCCATCATCACATCACTGTACATAAGTCTCTGCTTCTTTGTCAATAGTTTCCATTCATCCTCAGTGAAATATACCGCCACATCCGCAAAAGTCACCTGCAATATAAAATAGCCCTCATCAAGGTATTGATTAATAAAGGGGGGGGGCACATGATGCATCTCAAAAATTATTTGATCACCTCAGAATTTAGTCCAGCAAATAAACTTTAAATTCTGTTAGCAAGAAAAAAGCTACTGCCTTTGAGATCCAGTTCATCTCAAATTCTTTCAATATAATAAACAATATAATTTTGGCTATGGCTGGGATATTGAGGATGGATTAGGATACTGACTATCCCAAAATATATAATACATTTAGCCACACAAGAATTATGGTGAATTTAGCCATTTCTCGACAAATTTTAGAGGCAAATGTCATTTTTAAAAAGCAGTTTTGGGGAGCACTGTGGGCTTGAGGGTCATGGGGCCATCCCCAATTTATATCCAGAGACATTCTCCCATATCTCCCAATGTTTCACAGATGGGAAGAACAAGACACATGTGGACAAGCAATGCCAGAAAGTGGTGAAGATGGTCAAAGTTGTTTTTGAGGAAGATCGCACAAGCTAGGAAGGGCACAGCAGTTTGCCTTTGCCTCAGACTCCTATCAAGGGCAAGACCCTGTCCCCTTCTTTCTTCGCCTCTCCCCACTTTTGACTTGATGGGGTGCAAACTCCTTGGCCTTCATTATGCTGAAATGGAAGTGAGCTGAAGAAGGGGGAAAGTGGGAGGAGGAGAGAGAAACCAGGACATTTGAAAAGCTCCCGAAATAATGGGGTGACAGAATATTAACTAGGACTGTCTCTGCCAAACTCATACAGTATTTAGAGAAGCATTCCCAGAGGCTAGCCCCTCTCTGACCCAGGAAGCCTCCTTTTAACCATCCATCAAGAAGCCAAGCCCTTCCTCCAGTCCATCTGCCTTGGTCCAGGCCTCGGAGGTGGAGAAGAACTGCTGGACCTGATCCCATCACTCTCCACCACTCCCTTCTCCTTTTGTGTCATGTCTTCTTAGATTGTAAGCCTGAGGGCAGGGAACCGTCTAACTAAAAGACTGTATGTACAGCGCTGTGTAAATTTATAGTGCTTTATAAATAAAGGTTAATAATAATATTTTATTTGCTTCCTTTCATAAATTGGCCCAGTAGTGACACAGATAAAGCTAATAAAATAGTGACTCACCAAAGAGATCTTGTACCTAGGTAGCCTCTTTCTCTCCCTCCGCCTGGACTCTGTGTTGGCCATCAGGTGGGCAGGGGTCCTGGTGGTCCTGCACTTGGGTCACTTCCAGAAAGACAGGCCCCAAAGTCTTGTACAAGGAGGCCAAGATGTAGGTCCTGAGGAAAGAGACCAGGGTTAGGATTGGCTTGGCAAGAAGCCCTGCAGCACTCAAAGACACAGAGAACAGCATCCTGCTGGTGACATACGCAGGTGACATATGCCTCCTTTGGGCCAATGGAGAGGTGGGTATCCCCTTCCTCCCTCTGCACCAAACAAAGCCCCCTGGACCTAGCAGAGATTCACTGCAGCTCCCCTACACAACAGATATGCCATGCTTTATTAGAGTCGTGGGAGATTATCATCATGCCCCTTCACCATTTAGACACTGGTGAAAATAATCTTTTTCCCAAATGAGGCAAATCTCTGAGCTTAACTGCTGTGTTTGTAATATAATAATATAATAATACATTTATTTATATTCCTCCTTTCAAAAAAAATCAAAGCAGTTTACAAATTGACAATTACAAGATTTGTGTGTTTCTGTGTGTCAGTCATAGCAGGAGCATGAGGTATATACCTCCTTCTTCTTCTTGCTAAAGCCACACAGAAATTGAGGCATGTACATTTGTGTGCATTGTTTCTGAACGGATCTTTGTCAAAATCACAATTTCTTCACTTTTCCTTGTATATTTTTTAAAAAGATGCACACTGCTGAATATGTTGCACTTATATAACAAAAATCTATAAATGTATAGGTTTATGAGAGAAGATTGCAGCCTGGATTATGCTCATTTTTTGGGAAGTGAAGACCTATGTAAATTCATTATATAAAAACTTCACAAAGCTCTAGTAAACAACATGTACACACACAGTCCCCACACAAAGGACTCACTAGCGCACTGTGTGTCTGGAGTCTGGAAATCTCACTTCCACCTTCTGGGAAGACAATGCTGCCACAGACTGAATTTGGGGCTTTATTCCTGCAAAACATGGGTTCAGTCTCTCAGCTGCAACCTTCTACACAATCCTGGACTGAATCGTTTAAACAAAGATCCTCTTTCAGCTCCAGGAAAAAAGGCCTACCTTCAGTAGAAAGATCCTGATTCCTGTGACCCCAGAAAGGCCTCCTCTGCAGTCCTTTATGGCCGGAGCTTCCCTGAGTCAAAGGCCGTCTCCTCAGCTGTAGAGAAGGGTTGCTCTGAGTGCGAAGGAGGAGGAGGTCCACAGGGCTGAGGGAGGGAAGGCAATGGGAAAAGGTCAGTGCCAATGGCCATGGAGGGCAGAAGGTGACAATGCCTAGGAAACTCTTCTGAGACACAGCCATAGTAACTCGTGGTAGTAAACAGTCAAGGAGGCTGAGGGGTGTGTGTGTGTGTCCTTTTCCAAAGTGGAGAGGCGAGGACCGGTTCCCATGGGACTGTGGGCCCCATGACCTCTGAGTAAATCTATGGGAGACGCTGCCTCAAAGCGCATTGGAGGAGTCTCTGGCTGGATGGCCATCTCTTTGGAGGACTTGGAGGGCAGAATGGGGCTGAATGGATGACCCTTGGGGCTCCCTTCCAGCCCTAGGAGCCTATGAAGCCTACCTTACAAGGCTGTTGTGGGAGTTAATCACAAGAGAATTACTACACAAGAACGGCCACCTTTCAGCAGTTTACAATAAAAATATCCATACAATACAGTAAAAACATGTTTCATGATCTCCCAAACCCTAACCCTAACACCCCCATCCAAAATAAAATACTATTAAATTACTGTACAGTAATTAAAACAATTATTAAAAACAGAGATAGGAGCCAAAGCCCAATGTTTGTGAAGAATAATAATAAGGCTTGTATTAAAACTATCCTCCCATTTCTGATCCCTTTTGAAACCCATGTTCCCCAGAAGGAGCAGAAAACCCTCTCAG